>NC_056732.1:1830443878-1830608878 GCF_019279795.1 Protopterus annectens | reverse complement strand
TGTGAGATGAGTTTCTAAGGGAAACTCACATTTCAATACATTCAGAAATGCACTTTAATGGACACACACACACACATATATACATATGGATATATATATATATATATATATGTGCATGTGTATATATATATATATATATATATATATATATATATATATATATATATATATATATATATATATATATATATAAATATATATATATATGTATATATATATATATATATATATAATGTATATATATATATATATATATATATGGATTCCATACATTTGGTCGAATTACACTTGGTCAAAAATGATTCCAGGCATTGCAGTTCACTGAAAGCTCACTTCACTGAAAGCTCACTTGGTCGAAAATGGAATATAGCCCCTGCCCCACTGCAGTGCAACCCTGGTGTGAGAATATTAAATAAGGGGGGGTGTGGGGGACACAGACCCCACAGTGGGGGGTGTGGGGTGTACCCTCCAACATAATTTTAATGTATTCACTATTATAAGAAGGTATATCCATTAGAAATGTATTAATATATATTTATATATCTTTAGTAAAAACTATTGGCATAATGTGGGGGACTATGCCCCCACACCCCACTTATTTAATATTATGGAATCCATATATATCTATATATGGATCAGTGTCATTTCGCCAAACATTTCTGACATAGGGTCCAAATCACAGAAAATCCATTTCGCCGAAAATAGTACTGACAGTGTATATGCCCTTTTCCTGGACTTCATCTGTTATTCAGAATACATCAAAGTTACTGCAGGTGTCAACGTGGTTAATATTATAGGTCTAAGTTCCGGTCTCACTTGCAGTCTTCCAGTGTAACAGGAGTGTAACATAAAAATACATCTTATAATATAACCAGAGTGTAACATATGACTACATCTTACAATTGTAACCAGAGTGTGACATATGACTACATCTTACAATGTAACCAGTGTGTAACATATGAATACATCTTATAGTGTAACCAGAGTGTGACATATGACTACATCTTACAATGTAACTGGTGTGTAACATATGAATACATCTTATAGTGTAACCAGCTTATAACATATGGGTACATCTTACAATGTAACCAGCTTGTAACATATGACTACATCTTACAATGTAACCAGCATGTAACATATGACTACATTTTGCAGTGTAACCAGCGTGTAACATATGACTACATCTTACAATATAACCAGAGTGTAACATATGACTACATCCTACAATGTAACCAGAGTGTAGTATATGACTACATCTTACAATATAACCAGAGTGTAACATATGACTACATCTTACAATGTAACCAGAGTGTGACATATGACTACATCTTACAGTGTAACCAGCATGTAACATATGACTACATCTTACAATGTAACCAGAGTGTGACATATAGGTTCATAGGTTCATACTAGTCTATCTGCCCTAGGGCATTTATAAGCCTAGCCAGAGTGTGTTTGGCTTTTGCCACCCATTTTAAATTAATTTTGCTATGCCGTTTTTCGAGGTTAGTATACTGTGCCTCTGTCTAACAGTGACACAGAAGTGATACCCGGGGTAAACCTACAATCTCCCATCCACTCATCAAGATTCCTCTTGAAGAGAGTCAATGAGGGACTCTGCCTAACCTGGACTGGGATTTTATTCCATAGTGAAGGGAGCCTCTGGGTTATGAATTTGTCCCTCCAGCATGTCCTATTTATTTCAGTGCTGAGGTTCAAGTCTCTCGAGCACGTAGCTCGATGGGATTTGGATTTTCTGAGGTGCAGCATGTCCATTAATTCCGGGTTGGACATGGCTTTATACGTCAGGCACAGATCTCCTCTGAGCAGGCAGTATGCCACTGAGTAGAGCTGGAGTTTCTTTAACCGGGCAGCATATGGCATCTGTTTGAGCCCTTGATCCTCTTGGTGAGGTACTTTTGGGGTCTTTCCAGTTGCTGCAGGTGTCTGGTAAGGTACATCCCAAAAGGGGCATTGTACTCAATTATGGGCCTGATGAGGGATGAGTAAAGAGGCACGATGACCTCCCCTGATCTAGATGTGAATCCCTTCATGATTAGGTGGGCTATATAAAATATTTCTCTAACCACTTTGGCCACGTGGTTTTCAAATGAGAGATTGCTATCAACTTGGGTCCCCAGGTCCCTAATTACTTCTTCCGTACTTAATAGATTACCACCTATGTGGTAATTTGTGGGCACTTTGTTTTTGCCAAAGGGGATGACTATACAATTTTTGGCGTTTAGCTTGAGGCCATGGCTCTGGCACCAGTTGTCTGTTTCTATTAGGCCCTTTTGTAGGATGCTTGTGTCGGCTGGAGAGTGTATTATGGCGCCTAGTTTGCAGTCATTTGCGAACTTGGTCAGCCACAGTCCTTCCGTGTTGGCCTGTACCTCCGAGAAATATATACCGAACAAGAGAGGTCCCAGGACTGAGCTTTGTGGGATGCCACTTGTAACTGGTTTGGAGTCTGACGTGGCTCCATCAATTCTAACCATGTGGGTTCTGTCCTTGAGCCAGTTTGCAACCCATCTAGTGACATAGGGGTTTATATTTAAGCTGGTAGCTTATCTATGATGCCCGAGTGGGGTATTGTATTGAAGGCTTTTGTGAGGTCCAGGTAGGCTGTGTGGACCACCTTCCCCTCATCAATGGCCTTGGTGATTGTTTCAAAGAAATCAACCAGGTTTAAGAGGCGGGATCTGCCCTTAACAAAGCCGAACTGGGTAGGATCCAGTGTCTGTAGGTCCCCAATATCTTTATTTATGAGGTCCATGATGATCCTCTCCAAAGCTTTGCAGACCAAGCTAGTCAGACTTATGGGGCGATAGTTTCCAGGATCCATTGAGGCACCACCTTTGCGGAGAGAGACCACTGTTGCTGTACGCCACTCTTTGGGTACATATCCTGTAGTAAGGCTGAGATTGAACAGTAGTTTTATGTCTGGGTTTAGCTCTTCTTGGAGTTCATGTAGGACGCAGCCCGGGACACCGTCTGGTCCCATTGATGCTGTGTTTTTTGCTTTGGAGAGGGAGACTCTTACCTGAGCATCTGAGATGTCAGGGGAGCAGCACTCTGCTGTGATAGATATTTGCCCTTTTGGTGGGGAGGGGGAGTTTGCGCTGAACCTGTCAGCTAGGATGTTGGCAATGTCTGTGGGTTCGGTGTATTTTTTGTCATTTTGGACTAATTCTGAGCATATCTGGGAATTCCCTCCCAGGTTCCTAACATAACTTAAGAAAGCCTTGTGATTATCCTTAGTGTCCTGTGCAGTTTTTCTCTCGAAGCTGGCCTTAGACGATTTTATGAGTGCCCTTAGTTTTTTGCTAATACTGATCAGAGATGCCTTCCCTTTTTGGGATTTTGCTCTGTCATGTAGTAGCTTCCTCCTTCTGTTGTATAGTTTGTTTATGGCTGGGATCCACCAGACAGGACGTCTGCCTTTGGAGGATTGGGTCTTGGTTTTATTTGGGATTACATGATCCATGCATTCCTGAAGGTGTTCATAGAATGCATTTATAAAGGATTCTGTGGTCTGGGCCGTATTTTCCACAGGCCTGTGGGCTTTGAAGGATTCCACCTCGGTTTTGAGGAGTGTGAAATTTGCTTGGAAGCTTTTCACCGTGGTTTTCTGGGCAGGGGGTGGGGTCAGGATGTGAATATCCAGTGAGATTAGTTTATGGTCTGATCTTACCAGTGAGAGATACACTTCTGGTCTGGAGCATAGAGCCCCCATGTTGGTGATGATCAGGTCCAGTATGTTTTCCCCTCTTATGGTAGTGGTAACAAGTTGTTCCATTGCATTTGAGTTTATAAATTCTAGGAATTTTACAATGTAACCATAGTGTAACATATGACTACATCTTACAATGTAACCCAAGGGTAACATATGACTAAATCTCACAATGTAACCCGAGTGTAACATATGACATCTCACAATGTAACTCGAGTGTAACATATGACTACATCTTACAATGTAACATATGAATACATCTTACAGTGTAAGCAGAGTGTAACATATGATTACATTTTACCATGTAACCCGAGTGTAACATATGACTACATCTTACACTGTAACATATGAATACATCTTACAGTGTAAGCAGAGTGTAACATATGAATACATCTTACCATGTAACCCGAGTGTAACATATGACTACATCTCACAATGTAACCCAAGTGTAACATATGACTACATCTTACAATGTAATCCGAGGATAACATATGACTACATCTTACAGTGTAGCTGGAGTGTAACATATGACTACATCTTACAATGTAACGAGAGTGTGACATATGATTGCATCTTATTTCTCTGCCATTATGCTATGTGTAACTCTATGACTTTTCTTCTTATCAATGTTATGCAGGCACATACCATCAGCTGTTGGTATAGATATGGGACTGTCAATCCCTTAAAGAGTGACATCATGTACTCATGGTTTTGATATGGTTGTAGGTGCATGGGGTTAAAACTGTGAGTTATAGCTCCTGTGGTACAGGGTTTGATTACCACAGCTCACATTTGCCTACTGTGTGACCTCAAGCAAATCACTTAACCAGATATTGCTCCTCGGTCACCCATGAAAAGGAACTGTGTCTCAAGTAGGCCTACTTGATTAACAAATGTAGAATTATCATCATTATTATTATTATTATTATTATTATTATACTCTTGCATCCATGTTTAGCTCTGGGTTGTTCTTCCTTACTTAATGGTACTCTGTTTTCAAAGCTCTGTACCATCCCCTCAGTGTTAACTACTCTGGAACCCTCTTCCTTACCTAATGGTATTATGTTTCCATACTCCTCAAAGACGTTACCTTTCTAAGGATTTAAGCAGGTCCAGAGTGAAGAGGAGGAGACTCCATTCTATATCTTTAGTCTGATAATTTTATAAATATGCTAGCCTATATTTTATTAATATAAGTTTTATCCTTTTATCAGCTGAAACGTATATAAAGTATAATTCCTCTCTTTCTTGTCTAGCCATGCCTTTTTGGCTAAATTTTGATCAGAAAGATTCATAATTCTAATCCAGCTATACAAAACTGCCATTTTCAAGATTCCCCCCTTTGACCATATTCCAAGCACTTCCTGGATGTATATCTACAGGAAGAATGATGGCAACCTAAAGAGAAGTTTGATTAAAGTGATTTCTAATTATTCTAAAGAGATGTCTAATTAATCTATAAAGTTTAACCATAATATTGTTTTTACACCTAATCCCTTCAATACTGTATGCAATGCAATTACTGGGTTATATTTTATTTTATTTATCGTTGTTAAAAAGTGTTTTACATGTTTCCCTCCCAATATATTTTTCCAGTTGGTAGAAACTGTACACCTCATTTTCTGTCTTTGATTTAAAAACTCAGCATGTGATTTCCGTCTGGCAGTGTCTTCAAAAATTATATCTAAATATTTAATTATCTTACTTTCTCAGTTGGTTTACCTTTTAAATCTGTTTTACTTCTTACCGTATATTTACTTTTCTTGTTTATACATAAAGCAATCTTCTTTAAATCCTCCTCTAATGTTTCAAGCTTACTTTGTAACATCCTAACTTCCTTTTTGTGAGGGGAATTATCACAATGTCATCTGCAGAGCGCATACATTGACATACAGTATTTCTATGATGTCCTTTATTTGGTACTGGAATGTATGTAGAATTTCTATCATATAACTTCTAATTAAAAAAGCAAATGTATGTCAAAACCTTTTTTTCTCTTTATTTCCTATAGTATATTTATTTATTTACTTATTTTATCCATTGTTGACCTGGTTTGTCCCAGTGGGCCAGTAGCCTCTTTTCACAGGAGAAAAAGTAAAACTTTTTAAAAATTTAAAAAAAAAAAGAAAACACT
The DNA here is from genome assembly GCF_019279795.1 of Protopterus annectens. Classification (NCBI taxonomy): domain Eukaryota; kingdom Metazoa; phylum Chordata; order Ceratodontiformes; family Protopteridae; genus Protopterus; species Protopterus annectens. Next base: position 1,830,603,011 of record NC_056732.1, on the reverse strand, counting down.
GAGAATATGAACAAAAAAATGACATTGTAAATAGATATAATGTATGGGACAATTTGGTAATCGTTCTGAGTTTTAAAGCTCAAGAAATTCAGTCCTTTATACATACTCGGACAGAGACTTTTTGTGACTTCACATTTGAAACTAATGGACTGATGATGAAATATCTGGAACTATGTAACAAAGAAAAGAACATTTGTCTATGGAACTGTTTGTTTTCTGGTAGTAACTTAAATATTAAAATTTGCTACTTTGCAGTTTAGAATTGATGAAATGGAAGAAGATGATGTTAAACAAATGTGTGCAGGATCTTTGTAAAACTGTTGATAATATTGAGAAAGTTAGAGATGAGAAAAAAATTAAGGAAAGGAGGGTAGAGGTTGGAAACTGTTTTGAAATGTGAAAAAAGGGTGAAGCACTTACCAAATGTTATATTTGTGGCTGGTTATAGAGATACATTAAGATATGCCAGCCTAGACTGTTTTTCCTTTTGTGTGGATTTTTCCTCATTTAATTAAGGATTGTGACAAGATACAGTGTAATCACTGTGATTAAAAAGAACAAACAGTAAGAAGGCATATGTCTGAATACAGTCCGTGTAGCAAAAGGGACACTTTTGCAGGGATTGTCAAAAGCTAACAGTAAATAATGAAAAAGAATGGGAAAGCAAAGAAATACATAAGGAAACACAACAAGAGGCCAGGGGACAGAGAGAACTAGGTGAAGAGCAAACTGTAGTAAAAGAAAATATTTGAAGGGGAAAAATGAGGAAAGACAGCTACATACCAGGAAGATAGGTCAGGAGCCTCAGCCACTATGCCTTTGCATGCTGTCTGGGTATGTCCTTATGCATATTGGTAGTGAGTTGCTCACAGACTCAGCTGGTGCCAGTCTCAGAGTGTGTGCCTCTCCGTGATCTGTGGTATGTCCTTATGCACACTGGTAGTGAGTACTCACAGACTCAGCCTTGCCAGCCTCAGACAGTGTGCCTCTCCATGCTGTCAGGGTATGTCATTTTGCATACTGGTAGTGACTGCTCACAGACTTAGCCAGTGCCAGTCTCAGACAGTGTGCCTCTGCATGCTGTCTGGGTATGTCCTTATGTACACTGTCAGTGAGTGCTCACAGACTCAGCTGGTGCCAGTCTCAGACATTGTGCTTCTGCGGGGTCTCTGGGTATGTCCCTATGTACTCTAGTAGTGAGTGCTCACAAACTGATGTGGTGCCGGTCTCAGACAGTCTGTCTCTCCATGCTCTCTGGGTATATTCTAATCTTATGCTCACTGGTAGTGAGTGCTCACAAACTCAGCTGGTGCCAGCCTTAGACAGTGTGCCTTTCCATGCTCTCTGGGTAAGTCCTTATACGCCCTGGAGGAGTGTGTTTACAGATTCAGTTGGTGCCAGCCTCAGACAGTGTGCTTGTCTATGCTCTCTGGAATTGTCCTTATGCACACTGGTAGTGAGTGCTCACAGACTCAGCTGGTGCCAGTCTCTGACATTGTGCCTCTCCATGCTCTCTGGGTATGTCCTTATGCACACTGGTAGTGAGTGCTCACAGACTCAGCTGATGCCAGCCTCAGACAGTGTGCCTGTCTGTGCTCCCTGGATATGTTGTTATGCACACTGGTAGTGAGTGCTCACAGACTCAACTGGTGCCATTCACAGACAATGTGCCTCTCCATGCTCTGTGGGTATGTCCTTATGCACACTGGCAGTGAATGCTCAAAGACTCAGTTGGTGCCAGTCCATGCTGTCTGGGTATTTCCTTATGCACACTGGCAGTGAGTGCTTACAGACCAAGCTGCTTACAGCCTCAGACAGTGTTCCTCTCCATACTCTTTTTGTATGTCCTTATGCACACCGGTAGTGAGTGCTCACAGACTCATCTGGTGAGAGCCTCATACAGTATGCCATTGCATGTTTTCTACATATGTCCTTATATACACCCTGGTAGTGTGTGTTCACAGACTCAGTTGCTGCTATTCTCAGATAGTGTGCCTCTAAATACTCTCTGGATCTGTCCTTATACACCCTGGTAGTGCATGTTCATAGACTCAGTTGGTATAAGTCTCAGATAGTGTGCCTCTAAGTGCTCTCTGGGTGTGTCCTCACCTCCATCATCTGGAAGCATCAGTTCATGTCTATTATGTAGAAATGTTTCTGTGTCCTCATCTAGAAGCAGCAGTTCATATTTATTATGTAGAAATGTGTGTGTTCATGTGTCCTCACCTTCATTATCTGGAAGCAGCAGTTCATATTTCCTATATAGAAATGTTTGTGGTGTCCTCACCTCCACTATCTGGAAGCAGCAGTTCATATTTTTTATGTAGAAATGTTTGTGTGTCCTCACCTCCATCATCTGAAAGAAGCAGTTCATATTTATTATACAGACATGTTTGTGTGTCCTCACCTTCACCATCTGGTAGCAGCAGTTCAAATTTATTTCATGCTGACACCATTATTTGTTGCTTTTCACGAACACTCATTTTCATTTTGTGTCATATGAGTCTTTTCCCATTTGTGTTTTTACTTATCAAACACTTCTCATCAGTCATAGCCTCCAGTCTGTACCTGTTGCTTCCTTATTAAGTAAAGTATTTTCTCTCTCATCTTTCTACCAGTCATCATCAGGAGGAGGACAATCAAATCAAAAAATGTCCACAGCATTACATTTTCTACAATAAACTTTACACTGCTTAACTGAATGTCCTTCGTCTCTACCACCTTTTTAAAGTAGCATGAGTTAGGCTTTCCCAGTATCTCATATTGTCCTTTCTGCATTTGTGGTAATACCATGAATGCACTCATATCTTAACATGCGTCTCTTATGGTAACTACAGTGTAACTCCTGAGTAGTACTATATTAACATGGTGAAAAAATGAATAAGTGCTGGACTTCATCTGTTATTCAGAATATGTCAGAGTTACTGCAGGTGTCAATATGGTTAATATTATAAATCTAAGTTCCGGTCTCACTTGCAGTCCTCTAGTGTAACATATGACTACATCTTCCAATGTAACCAGAGTGTAACATATGAATACATCTTACAATATAACCAGAGTGTAATGTATGACTACATCTTACAATGTAACCAGAGTGTAACATATGACTACATCTTACAATGTAACCAGAGTGTAACATATGACTACATCTTACAGTGTAACCAGCGTGTAACATATGAATACCTCTTACAGTGTAACCAGAGTGTAACATATGACTACATCTTCTAATGTAACCAGAGTGTAACATGACTACATCTTACAGTGTAACCAGAGTGTATCATATGAATACCTCTTACAGTGTAATCCGAGTGTAACATATGACTACATCTTCTAATGTAACCCGAGTGTAACGTATGACTACATCTTACAGTGTAACCCAAGTGTAACGTATGACTACATCTTACAGTGTAACATGAATACATCTTACAGTGTAACCAGAGTGTAATATATGACTACATCTTCTAATATAATGAGAGTGTAACATATGACATCTTACAATGTAACCAGAGTGTAACACATGAATACATCTTACAGTGTAACCTGAATACCTCTTACAGTGTAAACAGTGTAAAATATGACTACCTCTTACATTGTAACCAGAGTGTAACATATGACTACATCTTACAGAGTAACCAGAGTCTAACATATGACTACATCTTACAGTGTAACATATGAATACATATTACAATGTAACCAGAGTGTAACATATGAATACCTCTTACAGTGTAACCAGAGTGTAGCGTACGACTACATCTTCCAATATAACCAGAGTGTAACATATGAATACATCTTCCAATGTAAGCAGAGTGGAATATATGAATACATCTTCCATTGTAACCAGAGTGGAACATATTACTACATCTTCCAATGTAACCAGAATGTAACATATGACTACATCTTCCAATGTAACCAGCGTGTAACATATGAATGCATCTTACAGTGTGACCAAAGTGTAACATATGACTACATCTTACCATGTAACCAGAGTGTAGCATATGACTGCATTTTACAATGTAACCAGAGTGTAACATATGAATACATCTTACAGTGTAACCAGAGTGTAACATATGAATACATCTTACAGTGTAACCAGAATGTAACATATGACTACATCTTACCATGTAACCAGAGTGTAACATTTGACTACATCTTACAATGTAACCCAAGTGTAACATATGAATTACACAGCAAAATACTGAAGGAAATGTAAAAGGCTGAATCCTGCCTTACTCTGAAATGTGTGAAGCATACATTAGCATTGCCTTCCTTACCACTCCTTGGCCAAATGGGATGGCAAAGCTGTTTTCTAAGATATTTAAACAACTCTTCTATCTCTGGTTCTTTCCTCATTGAATTACATCATGAATATTAATCAGGTTGTTGGCATGCCATGGCATGGGGTTGCATTTCAGAGTTTGTCTTATTAAATATTTAAATAATCCTTGTTTTTGGTACTGTCCTCACAGGTTCATTTATGGGTATTAATCAAGACATGCCATGGTGTAGAGACATGTTTCTGAGCTGGATATCTGAGGCTGTCTTAATTAACATAAAAATAACCCTTCTTCCAGTATCTACTGCTCTGTTTTATGTCATGAATGTTAAAAAGGTCAGTAGTATAGAGTATAAACAGACACATTTCAGAGTTGGATATCTGAGGCAGTCTTATTAAGTATTTAAATAACTCTTCCCCCAGTACCTTCCTCTCATGAATATTAATCAGGTCAGTAGCATGGTACAGGGACACATTTCAGAGCTGGATCTCTCAGGCTTCCTTATTAAATATTAAGCAGCCCTTCCCCCTGTGCTTCTCTTAGATTTGTGTTATAAATATTAAATCAGGTCAATGGTGTGGTTAAGGACAAGGCTGTTTTTAAATATTTAAATAGCCCTTCCTGCACTATTCCCACACGTCACAGATTTATTCCATGAATATTAATCAGGTCGGTGTAGTTTAGGGACATATTTTATACCTGGATTTCATTTTTTCTCCCCTCATTTGAAAGCTGTATTTTTGAGTCTCTCTTATTAAATATTTACACACCCTCTCCTCCTGGCCTGTAATGAGGTTCTCTTATTAAATATTTAAACAACCTTTCCTCCCATGCCTCTCAAGCTCTTAGCACAAAAATTCTGGACAAAGGCCTACAATCAGGGGCAACTGGGCTATTGTGATCAGTGTCCTGTCCTGGTAAACAAACTAAAATAAATATTGTCCATATAAACTTAGAAAGTTGACAGAATAACAGGATGTCCTTCAAGGATGCATCTGCAGTCCTTACAAATGGGTTGTCCTGTCGTCAGGCAGCCCTTCAGTCGGCCGGATTCCAAAGTCTGGGTCTGGCTTCGGCTGGTGTCGCACTTCACCCGACGTCATAGCTGCAGTTATTCGGGTATAAAGGCATCAGCCGACGCCATTTTCCTCAGTCTTTCTTGCCGTGTGGCGCCCGAAGCAGAAGCTGTTCGCAAGTGCCGGTCGGTCAGATCCAGAGATTACTACTACCGAATACTACTTCGAAGACTTCTAAAAAGCTAAGTACCCCGTTGGGGACTCTTTCTTGCCTCAGCCGATGTCAGAAAAAGTGAATAACTGTTTAACTTGTGGGAAACAAATACCTCATAAAGATTTCCACTCTTACTGCTTACCTTGTTTAGGCCCAGACCATGACGCAGTAGCTTGTTTAGCCTGTGCCTCTTTTAACCGATGGACGCTTAGACGTCGGTCGGAGTTTTCTGAGCAGTTTTTCGGTTCTGATTTTGCGTATATTATGCCGTCGGATCCTCCGACTACACAAATTGCCAAAAAACGCAAAGAAAAGGACTGACACTCGCGGTCCGCGGTTTCGGCCGAAACCGCGGTTAAGCAAACCACGAGTGTCTCAGTTTCGGCCGAAGCCGAGCAAGCGGTCCTTGCTTCAGCCGAATCCATGCCTTCTACCGAGGCCTCTTCTAGCCTAGTAGAATCGGCTTCAGAAATTCAACCTGTGGTTGCGGTTTCTCAGGAATTATCTGACACTATCCCCTTGGATATCTCAACTCCTGCACGTGGAGCTGCTAGGCCTCCTGCAGCCATGTCCATTAGGGCCTTTGCCAGGGCTAAAGCAGCTAAAGCTACAAAAACTGTGCCTGTTAAGACCCCCTCTCACAGGCCCAGCTCTAGTTCCCAAATGCTTTCCTTGGCAGAGGATCTTATCTCTTTAATCCGGGGATCCCAACCTCATCCAGACAGGGCCTCTCATCCACCTCCAGAGAAGAGGCCTAGAGCAGAGCCCCCTGAGCCAGTGTCCACAGATGATTCCTCTGATGATTCAGACAATACAGACCCTCCAGAGGCTCCTTATTCCCCTTACAAAGACTCTGATGCTGAAGAGTCCATCCCTTCTGCCTCTCCACCTGAGGAATTTTCCTTTGGGGAAACCTTGCATGCTATGAGGGAACAATTCCAATGGCAGGGCCAAGATTTTTCAGACTCCAGGAAAAGGCTTAGAACCTTTTTGCATTTACCACAACATAGGCCTTTAGCTATTCCTCCAGTTCTTTATGTTGTAGATGATGCATTTAATGATGCTTGTACTGCTCCTGATTCATTACCTCCGGCCCCTGCTAAGCCCGATAGGTACTACAGGGTCCCGGATACACATCACCATTTATACAAGGCTCCTTTTGCAGATCCCGAGACTATCTCCCAGGGGCCTAAGGCTGTAGCAACTACCTCTGCTAAAAATCCCCTCCCCTCTGAAAGGGAATCCAGATCCTTAGAGATGGGGTAAAAAGTTTACACTTCTGCTACTCTGTCAGCTAGGGCCTTGAACTGTCAATTTCATATGATACAATATCAAGAATATATGCTTGACCAGTTAACTAAAAAACTGTCCTCTGATGAACCTTTTGATAAGAAGTATGTTCAGGAAATGGTACATAACATTCAGCAAGTTAGTAACTATTCTTTAAAATGTGGCTATGATGCACTGGAGGCTTCCTTTAGATCAGCCATGACTGGCACAGTTATCAGAAGGCATGCATGGTTGAAAGAGCAGGCCTTACCGGACCATGTCAAATCAAAACTGTTAGATGCTCCCATGGACAAGACCAATTTATTTGGCTCTCCTGCACAACAGGTACTGAAGAAGATGGAGGAGAAGGCAAAATCTGTACAAACAGTGAAAGATTTCTTACAGGTCCAACCTCCAAGGTTTAGCAGGAATTGGCCCTCCAAAAATTGGTCCTTTCCAGACTCCTCTAAAGCACAGAGAGGCAGGAATAGGCGATCAAGAGGCAGAAACCAATCCAGAGGTGCCTACAGGGGACGCCAGTGGCAGGGTAACAACCAGCGAGGCACAGACGCAGCCCCCACCACTGCAACAGGACAATCACAGTGACTTGGCTCTGGCACCGCCAACCAGGGAACAACTAGAAGCACCCTTAGGCGGAAGGCTAGGCTTATTCTCAATAAACTGGCATTACATCACAAGAGACAAGTGGATTTTACAGACAATAGACCAAGGATACAGGTTCCACTTCCATACCCTACCAGGGAAGAGAGGAATGCCAAACTTACCTCCAAATCAAAAGACAGAAGCTCTAAAACAAATATCTCAATTATTAAGGATGAGAGCTGTGGAAAAGGTACCATCTATGGAGCAAGGAAGGGGATTTTACTCCAGACTATTCCTGGTTCCAAGAAAAGAGGACAAATGGAGGCCTATTCTCGACCTGTCCGCTTTAAACACATTTCTCATTGTTCCAAAATTCAAAATGCTGACTCTACAGCAGCTTCTTCCCATGCTGGGCAAGGAGTCTTGGCTGGTAACTCTAGATCTCAAGGAGGCATACCTGCACGTCCCCATACGACCAATTTGCAGAAGATACCTCAGATTTCTTGCAGGATCAGAGCATTATCAATTCTCAGCATTGCCCTTTGGCTTATCTACTGCGCCCAGAGTGTTCACGAAATGCCTGGCATCAGTAATTGCTCATTGCAGGCGTCAGGGAATCCAAATTTATCCCTACCTGGATGACTGCCTGATACAAGCGGACAACAAAAACAAGCTAACAAAAGACTTACAAAGAGTCATCTACCTGCTACAAGCCCTGGGATATACAGTCAATATAAAAAAGTCAAGGCTGATACCATCCCAAAGAATAACCTTTTTGGGTGCAGAGCTGGACACATCAAAGCAAATGGCTTTCCTAACTGTAGAAAAGCAAGAGCAATTACCTCTCTACTTCTTGGCATTAACACAGCAGAACCATCTAACAGCAAGAAAAGTACTACAAGCCCTGGGCTTCATGGCATCCTGCATAATACTGGTCCCTCATGCCAGACTGCATATGAGAAAGCTACAGTGGTACCTAAAGAATTTATGGTCTCAACACAAGCACAGCCTAGAAACCAAAATTCCAATAATCCCATGCCTGAAGCAAGAGTTCCTATGGTGGGCTCAGGCCTGTCAGTCAAACACAGGATTGCCCTTCTACAACATTCAACCAAGCCAAACCATCACGACGGACACCTCAGACCTCGGTTGGGGGGCCCACATGCAGGACAGGTGCATACAAGGCTTATGGACTCAAGATCAGCTGCGCCTACACATAAATCTAAAGGAAATGCTGGCGGTAAAATTGGCAATCCAGACATTCAGACCATTTCTCCAAGAAGGTCAGTTGATGATAAGGACAGACAATACAACAGTAATGTGGTACATCAACAAACAGGGAGGCAAACATTCATACCCTCTATGCCGGATGGCACTGGACCTATGGAATGTGGCTCTGAGCTGCAACATTCAGTTACAAGCAATATTTGTACCGGGAAAAGAAAACATTCTAGCAGACATATTAAGCAGGACTACCACGGATGCTCACAAATGGATGCTGCATCCGGACATCTTCAAAGACATCACAAGGAAATGGGGACTCCCAGAAATAGACTTATTTGCATCCCCACGCAATCACCAGCTAAAGAAATTCTGCACAAGGACGTACCACCCACTTGCTTGGAAGGTGGACTCCCTATCTTTCAGTCGGAAAAACCTGACGGCATATGCATTCCCGCCACTTCCTTTGATGCACAAGGTGCTATTGAAGATCAAAGAGGACCGTCCAAGGATCATTCTGATAGCTCCAGACTGGCCAAGACAACATTGGTACCCATTGCTAAGGAGCATGTCTCGGGAACAAATATGGTCACTACCCCTGGTTCCATTGCTGTTAACACAGAACAACTACAACATCCTGCATCCAAGCCTGAAAACTCTGCAGCTGACTGCTTGGAACATTACATAAAATCAATTAACCCAAATTTATCACAAAGGGTTAAAGACATTATCCTTGAGGCTCGCAGACCCTCAACAAGGAAAAATTATGGAGCAAAATGGAAAAGATATCTCATTTGGAGTACTGCAAGGGGAGAAGATGTGTCACAGGTAAACATAGCCAGCATCCTGGAATACTTGGCAGAGCTCTTCCACACAGGCCTGTCCTATTCTTCCATCAAGATACATGCATCAGCTATTTCTGCAGAATACAGCTCGGATCCTCCTGTCTTCTCGCATCCTCTGCTCAGACAGTTTCTGAGAGGAATTAAAAATGTAAAACCTCCTAGGAAACCACCATTGCCAGCATGGGACTTGAATTTGTGCTAGAAAAATTGACACTTCCTCCTTTCGAACCAGCAGCAACAGCAGAATTACAATACTTATCATGGAAGACTGCTTTCCTGCTGGCAATCACTTCAGCAAGAAGGGTATCTGAACTACAGGCATTAATGGCAGTGCAACCCTTCCTGATCTTCCATCAAGATAGAGTGTCCATGAGAACAAATCCTACATTTATGCCTAAGGTGGTATCCAGAGTATCTTTAAATCAGGCTATCCACCTACCTACATTCTTCCCCAACCCACAGAACAGGGGAGAAAGACTGTTGCATACCTTGGATGTACATAGACAGTTACGCTACTACCTGGACAGGACCAAGGACAATAGAAAAACTGACCAGCTGCTGGTAGCATATGCAACAGGAAGGGAAGGAAAAGCAATTTCAAAACAGACAATATCCAAGTGGATAGGAAATTGCATTAGATTTTGTTACTCCTACCATGGAAAGAAAACTCCAGAGAACATCAGGCCTCACTCTACAAGGGCTACAGCCACTACCACAGCTTTCTTACAAGGAGTGGCTACCAAGGACATTATAGAGGCTGCTACTTGGACCTCCGTGCATACATTTGCCAAGCATTATAACTTACCTTTATACTCTAGATCCCGAGCAGGGTTTGCCACTGCTGTTTTGCAAGGGATCCTAACTACACCATAATCTCTTCTTCCTCCTCCCCTAGTTTAGCTATGGTATTCTACCCATTTGTAAGGACTGCAGATGCATCCTTGAAGGACATAGTACAGTTTTGTACCTACCATAAATGTAGATGTCCGATAGGAATGCATCTGCAGTCAGGATTACCCACCCGCCTTCCCCTCTGTGGTACTCCTAGGGTATTTGCCCATCTTATAGCTAGCTGGGGGGGATCTATTATGGTGTATTTGTATATATGTACATACATGCTTATTTTTTGTGTTTGCTCTCTACTATTTGGAAACATTGGCATTTATCCAAATTTAGCCTTCCAAGAGGGCACCTGGCATCTGGGGCAAGAAACACTGAGGAAAATGGCGTCGGCTGATGCCTTTATACCCGAATAACTGCAGCTATGACGTCGGGTGAAGTGCGACACCAGCCAAAGCCAGACCGAGACTTTGGAATCCGGCCGACCGAAGGGCTGCCTGACGACAGGACAACCCATTTGTAAGGACTGCAGATGCATTCCTATCGGACATCTACATTTATGGTAGGTACAAAACTGTACTTTTTGCATTAACATTAATTTTTTGAAGGATATGAAGTCTGAAACTCAAATGTCTGTTATTATTTACTTCAGACCACAATGATTTGCTGAAAGCCACAAATGTTATGAGGAATAGACCAAAAATATGAGCCAAAAATGCAGAGATTCTGTGAAATTCTAGACATTTGTGAGGTATGTAACCTGTTATGTCATACATACATATTAATCAAGTCATGCTACATTGGGTAGTTTTGGGTTTGTCTTGTTAAAGGACCACGATGCGCTGCTTTTTTTATTTTTTCACTTACCTTTTGAATGCTGCACTTCATTAGAGTCACCGGAATTCCCAAATTCAACTGTTTCTGGCATTCTCAATTGCTACAACTCCATTACTGACAGCCATGTTTAAGCCTAAAGGTGTCTCGAGGAGCTGTAGAGAGTAAATGGGTGCTAGAAGGACCTAGTAATAATGCTCTTCATATTTTTTCACTTTCTGCCATTGCTGCTCAATGAACCACCCCTTTTGAGTAGTTTCACCCAGGAAATGCCTCCAATTAATAACTTATGCAGCTGATCATTTTGGCATCCAATAAAACACTGATGCCAAGCTTCTCTTGGAACTATTCTACTCGGAGTAGTTGCTTGATGCAGCTATTTCTTTGAAGGGTTATTCTGTTTGTCTGATTATCACTGAGCCAGTGTTCTGCAAAGTTTGATACAGGTATATGCATCCACTGTACCTTTTATTTTCTGCCCATACAATTTATTTTTCTTTTCGTGACAATTTCTCATAATCAGCTGACTGGAACTAAGTTTAGGGAGATAAACTTCTTTGAAAGAGTTCCACAAGTTAATGAATAAATATATGGATAGTAATATGTTAACAATGCCCAGGAGAGAAACAACAAGAAATGTATTTTGTGTTTTGTGAAATTTAAGTGAGAGGCCTTCTAAAACTGCAACTCAGTTTTTGGTATCTTTTTAAGCAAATTGTTAACTTTCTGAATGGACACAGGTTGAAATTTAACTGAGGTGATATAGAAATGAAGTTAAGACCCAGGATAAGCACTGAGGGCTGTATGTCTCAGAGCAGAGTTTACATATTCATTCTTGATGTAGTATGTAAAGAAACTCTTCTTAGTAGGTCGGCAACACTTTCGCCATTACAGTCAATGTTAATTTGATTGATTGAGTCTGAGTAAAACAGATCATTCATCCCCTAAAAGGACCTTAAGGAATCACCAATTGCATTTCCCTAGATATTGAGATGAACAGCATTGTTTCTATTTAATTTTCATTGGTTTCAACAACAATTGCAGATATATAATCTTCTAATTTCCTACTTTTAAATTTTAAAATTCTTCCAAGGAAGTTTATTTAAATTTATTCCACTAGATAGGTACATACATGTTCACAAACAAACACACACACATACATATTTATATTTATACTGACTGCACAATGTTAGAGATGAGGTATCCATTTCTCCCTGAGGGTATGCCAAGTATGGGTAAATGGGGGGATAAGGCCATGGAACACCCAACCAACTTCTTAACTACTAACGTTTTTCTATAACCATATGCAATGCAGCTAGGTGAACCATGCCTTCTAGAACCAGATTTATATAAATGAGTGATCAGACAAACAAATTTAGATTTGAACATGTGTGCAAGGATTGTGGTTAGTTTTTTTTTTCTTGATTGACATTTTATCACTGCATTGTATGGTGTGATACTACAGTGAACAATGTGTAAGATGTTTACATCTGTGGTAATTTTGTCTATCTTTGTATGTAGAGTAGGGTAGTTTGTGTGCATGTGTGGGAATTTTTTTTAAGTGAATGTGTAAGTGTATTTGTGTGTCTGGGTGTATGTGTGCCAGTGGGTGAGTGTGATTAAAGGATTTTACTGTGAGATCAGAAAATAGTGGGGTAAGTGATGGTGATCTTTTTCCCCACCATTGTGGGATCTCAGAGTTGGGATAAATGACGTAGCTGGAGGGGGGGGGGGTGTAACCTCTACATAGGGCAATGCAGGAACCTCTTCTTTTGTGTTAACTAAATTCTAAACTCACCCAGCTAGGTATCAGCACTTGTATCATTAGCTAGGTTTATAATTGGCTTACTGATAGAATAGATATAGTCAAAATAGGGGAATCCACCTCCAACAGGAGACCTGTAACCAGTGGTGTTCCACAGGGATCAGTCCTGAGACCTCTACTGTGTGGAATCTATTTCTCCAAAGCACACGCAAAAGCTAAAGGTCTGTAGCTGACAAAGTTTGCTGATGACTGCAAACTGGGAGCAGTCATAGAATCTCCAAATGATGTCAACATCCTACAAGAGGGTCTTACACAAACAAATGATTTTTGCCAAAGTCATGGCTTTAAATACATTACAAAAAGACGTATTCTCATCACATTCAGTAAAAGCAATGTTCCTGCTAACTACCACATCAATAGCAACAGCTTAAGTACCTACTCAGTGATGAGAGACCTGGGCACACAGGTTGACAGCAACCTTCCCTTTGGTCACCATGTCTCCACAGTGGTAAGAAGGGCATTCTATGTTGCTCATCTCATAAGTAAGGGCATTGCCTTCAGAAAAAAAAAGAAGTTGTTACCTCCCTGTACGTTTCCCTCATCAGGCCAATAATTGAGTACAACGACCCTTTTGGTATGCACTTTCCAAGCACCTGCAGCAATTGGAGAGACCACAAGGGTTCCTCAGAATAAAGATTCAAGGTCTTCAGCATCTGTCCTATGTGAATCATCTGAAATAACTCACTTTATTCTGTTTCATACAGACTACTGACAGGTGATCTCTGCCTTGCATATAAGGCAATCTCTGACCCTGCTTTATTGGAAAAGCTGCATAACTGCAAGTCAAATGGTACACAGGTTACTTGCTCTAAGACCTTAACCTGGTATGTGGCATTAATAGAACCTGCTGGAGGGACAGATTTGTCTACCAGTAGTTACCATACCTTTGAAACAGACTCCCACTTCATGTCAAACAGAGCACCTCATTAACCCTCTTCAAATGCAATCTGGACGATTGGATAGATAACCCTAAATTCACTCCAGGGGTTCCATCTGTGTTCCTCTTGGACAGGGGCAATAGGTGCTGATGGTGGAAATAAGGGTAGAACTTGGCTAGGCTTGTAAAGGCACTAGGGCCATTAGCCTAGTAACTTCCTATGATCCCAAGAGATGATTCAGAAATGGTAGAATTAGAGGACAGAGTCAGTAGGGAAAACTTGAGAATTTTTGTTGTACCAGAGAAACTGAAAGGAGCAGACTGTATTAATTTTATGAAGGTACAAATAAGCAACTGGACTGGTATTCCACAGGAGGAAGTGTTAATTGAAATGGCACATTGTGTGTGTGTACTAAATGTGTAAAGATGCAATTCTACCAGCAGAAAGAGTTGATTCTGACAAAACTGGCAGAGGGACAAAGTGCTAAAAGTTGGAGACAGTAAAGTGTTTGTAGAAAATGATTGCTCACTCTACACCAGGCAGAAGAGAAGTAAATGTATTCAGCAATCAGAGAGTGCCTAGAGGCAAGTGTGAGATTCAAGTTGCTGTATCAAGCCAAGTTTAGAATATTTTTTCTTGGAGGGTCATAGTCTTTTTTTATGCAAAACATGCTAAGTTGGAAATATAAAAGTTTCTACAATAAAAAGTGAGCTATCAAACAGAAATGGACTTTGCTTCTTATTCTTCTGATAATAAGGCTCATAGAGATTTCCTGCATTAAGAGGTTTACAGGTAAGTGCATATAAATCACTTTATAGAATTAGGAATATCCAAACCTCTCAACTGTCCCCAATTTTTGCTCAAAATGTTGCTCCCTCCCTAATAATCCCTCTGCAAAATGGCAGTTTTGGAAAAAAACATAGAGGGTTAACAATTATAAATAACTGTAATTATCAGAGTTATAGATTACCTTTATTTCAGAAATGCATGTAGATGCTCTTATTTTGTCAGCTGTTCAAGTTAACAGTACTAATATTAAAAAGGTGTCCCTTTTTTGACAGGTTCCCAGCTATATTGTGTGGCAATTGTATATTTTTGCATCACATTTTTGGTCTGTTTTTCATAAAATTGTGATTTTCTGGGGAAATGAGTGGCAAATCATTAAAGATTGAAGTTAGAAAATAATGGCAGACATTTGAGTTTCAGATTTCATACCTTTCAGAAAATTCATGCTAATGCAAGACCTACTACTTATTCTATTATCTTTCTAAGTTTATAAGAGCAATATTTAAAAATTGTTCTTATTTTTGGGCCTGTGTCCCACTCTTACGTATGGCTTTGTCCGGATTTCTTGCTCTGAGGTTGAGAGGTATGAGTGTCAGAGCCATCACCGTCAGCCAGAGACATTTCAAATTGTGACATACTTGTTGCACCCCACTCCCCACTGTAGTGGCTCTGGATGTGTCCAAGCAAGGCAAGGAGCAGTTATGCAGTGTAAGTGTGCAGAGTATTCCCCCATCCAAGGTAGACCACAAGTACTACTGTGGCTTTTCATCTGTCCTTGATTTTGCAGAATATTCTGGTTTTCTGTCATATTTTTATACTGTTGATTTATGCTACTTATTATTCAGAAAATGCATGCTGTTGCAGTGTCCTGTTGCTCTGTGTTTAAGTAGCAATGTTTTAATGACCATAAGGTAAGCTTGTCGAAGATTGTAAGATGCAAGTAAGCTTTAATAAGCATGCTGTTAAAGAATTACCAACATTGAAAGCCTTTTCGTTGTTGCCATGCAGAGAATATTTACATAACTAGATAACGTATAAGCTTTAGGTATTGAAATGCATATGACAGTATTTGTAATAAAGGACAGGATTAGAGTAACAGGGTTTACCCGCGGTAAACAGAATGCCAGTCTATCATCTGTGGTCCATAACTGGTGCAGTAATCCTTTAAGCAATTTATCTTGAGCTTGTTTCTTGTTTGCTGTTCATTTTTTACTTTGATCATGTCTTCCCCATGAAACAAGTTGATAGTTGTTGTCAGGCAGCAGGTCTTTTTTTGGATAAGAACATTTTTTTACAAGTGGGGGTATTACAGAGATTGCTACTTTCAGCATGTTACTTGGTAATTTTATAAAGCTGAATATAAATTATAATTAGAACTGCAGCGCAAGGAGAAGTGGTTTGAGTTGAGTGCTGCTTGTTTTTTTTTTATATTTGATTTTGACTGGCATTCCAGTAATGTATTTAAAAAGTAATTTATTTTTTCATGCCTCACAACCTTTGTGTTTTCATCTAGATGTTAAGTAAGTAGTCATGTAGCCAATGCATTGAAATATTTTTTTCTTCAAGACTTCATTTTGTCTTGATTGGATTCTCGTAATGACGGTTTGGCACCCAGGGCAGCATATTTAAAGTTCCAGTTGTTGTGGTTTTGAGCATAACTCCACCCCTTCTAGTTGGCCCCACCCATTCAGCTGTCTCCTGCAGCCCCCCCCCTTAATTTGAAGTCACCAGCCACCACTGCAGTGTCCTATGTACAGAGAGACACAAAGTCATAAAATATCAGGATTTCCAGGCAAAGATGAGGGCAATGTAGAAAACAAAGTCAAAGTCATAGTAAACTTTATTGTCATACAGATCTGCACAGAGGAAAAAGTGCATATCACTGCATGAAATTTCAATAGTCAAGCTTGTACCATATGAATGACAGTTTGCAGACAGTTCCAGTAGTAGTAGATGCAGTGGGTCTTGAATTTACACTCATACTTCGATATGTTACCAGTACATGTAACTTCATACAAATTGCATAAGGAGTCATTACTGGACCCAGTATGAGTGAGATGAAGAGCACTTCTGGCTAACATCAAACATTGAAACAATACTAGTTCCCTATATTATTTAGGCATGTCCAAAGGTCAGTTTTGGGTTTACTCTCCAGTCCAGCTGGTGAATCTGGGAATCCTGAGGCAATGTTACAACTGCCTTATGTATACAGACCACCCTCTCCTCCTCCCAACAAGCTCAAATATATATGAGAGATGCAACTATATAGCCAAACTGGAGGCTAAGCTCTCTCAACCCAGTACTGGCACAGCCTGTCAGGAGGAGAAGATAACCACACACACACCACAAATCCAGTCTCACATAGACCTATTGCATCAGCAAACCAAACACATAAACACACAAAAACATACTCGGAGGCTCTAAATAAAAATCTGCCTAAGCAGCAGAGACCTCTAAAGCAGACATCCAAGCAACCCCTACCACAAAACAATACCCACATAGCACATAGCTCACAAAGTCAGTGTGTCACACAGTCACAGCCCTTAAGGCTAAACAACACACCTAATACACTTGTAATAGGTGACTCTATTGTCAGACACACTGACGTCCCACTCACCAGGCTGAACAAGGAGAAGGTCACTGTAAGCTGCCTGTCGGGTGCCAGGATCCGCCACATAACACAAGCACTCAGGTCACTCCAAAGCAAGTACAAATATGACTCCGTCATTGTCCATGCTGGTGTGAATGACCTGAGACGTACCTCCCTGGACTACATGAAAAAAGACATAGAGGAGCTCTTTGATCATGTTGTCCAGGCCGGTATGACCCTGACCTTGAGTAGCATCTTACCCTCACCAAGAATTATGCCACAGTATAAAGACAAAATGATCAATTTTAACAATTGTCTAAAGTATTGGTGTAATTCAAAGGGGATCCAGTGTCTGTCAGCCTGGGATGACATGCTCGACAAGTCACGTTGCTTCACTAGGGATGGCTTGCACCTGTCACCCTGGGTTTTCGAATACTGGCAAAGGCTCTTGCCTCCCCCATAGTGCCTTTTTTAGGCAAGGCTCAAAAGACAAACCCACCTCCATAGACAACACAAAGAAAAAAAAACTAAGGGTAATGCTGCTCAATGCCAGAAGTCTAAACCTCAAGATGCACGCACTCGAGACTCTCCTCAGTATGGAGAATATCGATATCTGTGCAGTAACAGAAACCTGGTTCAAGGCTCCCGAGAGCACCCCAGCACTAACAGGTTATACTTCATACCATGCTTTCCGGCCCCAAAACTTGGACCGAACCACAAAAGGAGGGGGAGTATCCATATTTATCAAAGATACCCACACCTCCAGGTTAGTGGCACTGCACGAAGCATCGGAGACCATCCATGTGCAACTAACAGTGGGCAAAACTGCCTTTCAGTTTGTAGCCTGCTACAGACCACCCTCCCAAACAAAGGAACCTCACTCAGCTTTCCTGAGAACACTGGAGAATATGAAGGTCTCTCCAAACAACATTATATTGGGTGACTTCAACTACCCAAACATTGATTGGGAAAACTACTCAAGCCCAAACACCCTCGACCAATGGTTCCTAGAATTTATAAACTCAAATGCTATGGAACAACTGGTCACTACTCCCACAAGAGGGGAAAACATATTGGATCATGTCATCACCAACATGGGGTCTCTATGTTCCACACCAGAGGTATACCCCTCATTGGTAAGATCAGACCATAAATTAATCTCACTGGACATCTACATTCTGTCCCCACCCCTAGCCAAGGAAACCACAGTGAAGAACGTCTCAAAAGCAAACTTCACACTTCTCAAAACCAAGGTGGAATCCTTCAAAGCCCCCAGGCCAGTAGAAAATACGGCCCAAAATGCAGAATCCTTTACAAAAGCATTCTATGGACACCTACAGGAATGCATGGGGCATGCTATCCCAAATAAAACCAAGACTCACTCCTCCAAAGGCAGGAGACCTGTCTGGTGGACCCCAGCCATAAAAAAGTTATACAACAGAAGGAGAAAGCTACTACATGATAGAGCAAAATCCCAAAAAGGGAAGGCGTCTCTGATCAGTACTAGCAAGAAACTACTATCCCTCATAAAATCATCTATGGCCAGCTTCGAGAGAAAAATTGCACAAGATACTAAAGATAATCACAAGGCCTTCTTTAGTTATGTCAGAAACCTGGGAGGCAACTCCCAGATATGCTCTGAGTTAGTGCAAAATGACAAAAAATACACTGAACCCACAGACATTGCCAACATCCTGGCAGAAAGGTTCAGTGCAAACTCCCCCCCCCCAAAAAAAGAGCAAATGTCTATCCCAACAGAGTGTTGCCTTCCTGAGATCACAGATGCACAGGTGAGAGCTGCCCTCTCCAAAGCAAAAAACACAGCATCAATGGGACCAGACGGTGTCCCGGGCTCCAAGAAGAACTAAACCCTCATATAAGTCACTGTTCAATCTCAGCCTTACTACAGGATATGTACCCAAGGAATGGCGTACAGCAACAGTGGTCTCACTCCACAAAGGTGGTGCCACAACAGACCCCGGAAACTATTGCCCTATAAGCCTGACTAGCCTGGTCTAGAAAGCTATGGAGCGTATCATCATGGAAATCATAAACAAAGACATTGGGAACCTCCAGACACTGGATCCTACCCAATTTGGCTTTGTTAAGGGCAGATCGTGCCTCTTGAACCTGGTTGACTTCTTTGAAACAGTTACCAAAGCCATAGATGAAGGGAAGGTAGTCCACACAGCCTACCTGGACCTCACAAAAGCCTTTGACACACCACTTGGGCATCATAAATAAGCTCACCAGCTTAAATATCAACCCCTATGTCACAAGATGGGTTGCAAACTGGCTCAGGGATAGAACCCACATGGTCAGAATAGCAGGTGCCATGTCAGACTCTAAACCAGTTACAAGTGACGTTCCACAAGGCTCAGTCCTGGGACCTCTCTTGTCTGGTATATATTTCTCAGAGGTAAAGGCAAACACGGGTGGACTATGGCTGACCAAGTTTGCAGATGACTGCAAACTGCTTGCCATAATCAACTCTCCGGCTGACACAAGCATCCTCCAAAAGGGTCTCACAGAGACGGATAATTGGTGCCAGAGCCATGGCCTAAAGGTAAATGCCAAAAAGTGCATAGTTATTCCCTTTGGGAAAAACAAAATGCCCACAAATTACCACATAGGTGGTAATCCATTAAGTACGGAAGAAGTAATTAGGGACTTGGGGACCCAAGTAGATAGCAATCTCTCCTGTGACAATCACATTGCCAAAGTGTTTAGAAAGACCTTCTATATAGCCCACCTTATCATGAAAGGATTCACATCTAGATCAAGAGAGGTCATTGTGCCCCTCTACTCATCACTTATCAGGCCCATAATTGAATACATTGCCCCATTTGGGATGTACCTTACCTGACACCTGCAGCAACTAGAAAGACCCCAAAAGTACCTCACCAAGAGGATCAAAGGGCTCAAACAGATGCCCTATGCAGCTCGGCTAAAGAAACTCCAGCTCTACTCAGTTGCGTACCGCCTACTCAGAGGTGATCTGTGTCTGACGTATAAAGCCATGTCCAACCCAGAATTAATGGACATGCTTCTCCTCAGGAAATCCAAATCCCTTAGAGCTACACGCTCCAGGGACTTGAACCTCAGCATAGAAATAAATAAGACATGCTGGAGGGACAGATTCATATCCCAGAGGCTCCCCTCACTCTGGAAAAAAATCCCAATCCATGTTAGGCAGAGCCCCTCACTGACCCTCTTCAAGAGAAATCTTGACAAGTGGATGGGAGATCGTACGTTTACCCCTGGGATCTCTTCTGTGTCCCTGCTTGACAGGGGTACAGTAAACTAACCTTAAAAGGGCTACCTTCTGTGACCTACTATACAGAGGCACAGTCAACTAATCTAAAAGGGTGGTGAAAGCCGAACACACTCTGGTTTGGCTTATAAATGCCCTAGGGCAGATAGCCTAGTTTCAACCTATGAACCTATTTCATGAACTTTAATTACACTTTGACTTAGGAAATGGGTTTCATTCCTGTCATGGTATTAGAAACCCAAAAGACTTGGAGAAATTAAAAAAGACTGAAGCATTCCCTGGATGTTGTTAGGGCTCACTGCTGTAGTGTGTTTAGCTCTGGAGAGTGCAGCGAGGACCGGTTCTTTAGTAACAGTGGGGGGGATAAGTGGTAGAGTGTGTTTTCTGTGGAGTAACCAGTCATCTTCGAGTCATATGGACTCTATCTTCTGCTTGTACCTTATTGCTCTTGCGTAAAGTGACTGTCCTCTACTCTTTTATCTTGGACTGTGGTAACTATTTAAGCCAGTGAAATGTTCCTGTCAAGTCTTTCTCTCTGTACTGTAAGGTTGAGAGGTTTGGCTTCAACTATAACTGAAATGTCATGAAATCACAAGAAATTAATGGCTTTTATTGCCTGTATATTCCTATACACTAGACAGTCATTTGTTTCCTAATTAGAACTAGCCAGTACAACTTTATACCTACATACATAAATAAGTAAACAGATGCATATTCCATGTGAAATTGTAGTTTCATTTATTTTATAAAATAAACAAGCAAGCAAACACACAGGTTCCATGTGAAGCCATAGTTTCATTTATTTGAGTGTTTCATAACATATATCTAGGCATATTTAGCTATTTTTGATATAATGTAACAGTTTTACAGTAAACAGTTTCAATTGCATGTGGAGCAAATGTGATGTTTTGTTGCAAAGAGACAATCTACTGATGAATCTTGACTATGCAAGACGTCTGTAATACAAACTCATCTGTTTAATGAGCACTATTTTACATAAAAATAAAAAATAAATAAAAATGGAGAGAAGCTTTTGTACTTAACATAGCCACTCTATTAAACAGCTTATTTATATTCAAGAAAAAACTATCTTACACTTGTTGAAGGTTTACCAGTGGAAAAGTGAAGCAAACGAAGAAAAAGACCTCTGGTATTCCACCACAACAAAAATCCACCATGATTTCTTGTGTCAAACAGCAAGCAAATTTAATGAAAAAAAGTAAAAACAGCATTAAAATTCCATAGTGATAAAACGATAAGCGCTTTCGGCTATTTAGCCTTCTCGTAGCATCTTATATTAACTTTTAATGGAAAGACATATTACTCAAGAACAATATGAATTTTTTGATACACCTCATCCTTTATACCCTAGTATAAGTGGAATACCCAAAATTCATAAAGACTTACATGATCCTCCTTTACGACCCATTGTCTCTGGTAGAGAATGGATAAGGAACCGCTATCTATGTTTATAGAAAATGAGTTGAAAAAGGTATTATCGTTTGCAAAGACAGTTTTGAAAGACACTAGCCAATTTTTGAGTGATTTTTTTGAACAAACTAAACACTTGACAGTGTTTGAAAATCTTATATTGGTAACCATGGACATTACCAGTTTTTTCACAGTTATTCCTAATGACTATGGTTTGCATGCTATTAATACTTTCCTAAGAAGAGACAATATAGCAGCAGATCCAATATGTGCTCTGCTAGAACTTGTTCTAGAAAACATCTTTATGTATGGAGAACACTTCTATTTACAAACATGGGGAGTAGCCATGGGTACGCCATGTGCTAATAGTTATTCAAACTTGGTATTAGCAGAATGGGAGCAAGAAACCATCTTCTCTGAAAATAACACATGGCTCCCACATCAACTATACTATGATCGTTTTGTTGATGATGTCTTTATTTTATGGCAAGGAAAGATGGAAGAGCTGAATAGCTACGTCGATTACATCAATGGAAATACCAATTTTCTTATATTCAAAGCAAGTTCATCATATCAAGAAATAGATTTTTTGGATGTAAAAGTCCATCTAGATTCTAAGGAAGGCATAAATACAAGCATCCATAGGAAAGACATCTGCAGAAACCATTATTTACATAAACAAAGTATGCACCCTGGACATATTTTTAAAAATATCTATGAAAATCAAGTCCTATGGGCATCTAGATTATATACTAAAGATAAGGAATTTCTTGAAGAACAATGCAAAGTACGGAGATACCTTAAGTAAAGGTCCTACTCAGATAAAAATTTAAGACTCAAACAAAATTTTCAAGAAATAAGGAAAGGCAGAGGCCAACCTTATTTCTCCAAGAACACTACTTCCTCACAGCAAGCCACTGTTTCTGATAACCATATTCCACAGTTAAATTGTCTGTTAACTTATAGTTCAGACAACTAACAGATATGTGATATAATAAGAAAACATTGGTCTGTATTAACAATGGATGAGAAAATTAAACATATAGTAGGAGAGCAACCAAGATTTCAGTATAAAAACAAGAAACATTTGAAAAGACTCCTATGCAATAGAGATGGTACCACCACATAAAATATACATTCAGACAGAAGGGGCACTTTTAAATGTAGTAGATGCAAAGCTTGCCCTTACATTGACAGTTCAAATGTCTTTGTCTCCACTTATGGAAATAAACACTATCACTTCAATGTATATGCTGATTGCACCACAGCACATCTAGTGTATTTGGCTACTTGCCGTCAATGCAATTTTTTTACATAGGCAAGACAGATCAGAAGCTTAAAGATCATATACTATGACATTTAAGAGATATACGCAAAAGAAACCAAACAATACACTAGCAGTGCATATAACACAACATCCGACTCATTCCTTCCTTTTTAAAGCAATTGAAACTGTTATCCTGACCAATAGAGGAGGAGATGTCCATAATCAAATTGAACTATGTGAAATATCTTGGATAATTAACATGAGAGCATTCGTCCCCCTGGACTAAACACTATAGTTCCATTGAAACCTATATTAAAAACTAGAAGGAATACTATTACCACTCAGAATCATTAGACTTATATTTTATGTTTATTCAGATCAAACCTATTTTTATATTTTTTCCTTCTAGCTGATATTATGACGTAATAATAATGTATATATTTTAGTTTTGTTAGGTTTATCATATACAAAACAACAAGCATATTAATAAGTTTAACAATATTCATTAATTCTGATATGGAAAGTACTGTAGATTGAATACTGCTTTTTACCAAAGATGTGTGCATGTTCTTCATAATAGTGATAGTTCCACAACAGGTATATTTGGACATTGTTTTCTATCAAGGCAGTGAATAGGGACGTCATTCCATATATTTAGAGATTATTTAGTGAATAATGGACTCTCTATTTATGTAGTAAAAGGTTATAAAATTGTAATGTGCAGTTATGTATTTTTGTGCTGACGGAAGCAGAGTTGACATAGTGAACCATGCTTTTGGCTGTGTCAGTAATATTTTAATAGTTTGGTAGTCATAGTTAAGAATTGTTTCGTATATCTGGAGAAATAGATAACTGTAAAAGAAGATTTTATATATACAAATGCTAGAAATGCGACCTGTTAGTTGAAGTTAATTATAGTAAGTTTATATATGACAAACAAAGAAAAATAAAATAAATGTTTTTGAATAATCTTTAAAAAGCTAGTATTACACTTTGGCCACTAGATGGCAGCAAAGTGGAAACAGGGAAGCTATGTAAAACTAAATCTATTGGAATGATACATTCGGCACTTATAGCCAGTAAAAAAACTAGGCAGAGAAGTGCATATTAGCATATAGCTGAAGGAGGATGGGCCAACATAGTATAGTAGCATAATTTTGGTGCCAATTTTAAATCATAGCTATTGGCTACTTAGTAGTGCAAAGAAAGATTACTGGATATTCTAATAAAGACTAAGAATGAATTGACATGATTGGTTTAGAAGTCAATTGATTTTAAACCTTATTGGTTAGTTTTTGGTATAAATACTAAGCATTGCTACCAAAAGGTAATGATCTGAAGAAGGCTAAATAGCCAAAAGCACTTATCGTTTTATCACTATGGAATTTTAATGCTGTTTTTACTTTTTCCATTAAATTTGCTTGTTGTTTGACACAGGACTCTATCGTGGTGGATTTTTGCTGTGGTGGAATATCAGAGGTCTTTTTCTTCGTTTGCTTATTTATATTCATACATTTTACATTTGTGCATACATACAAATATTTCAGGTGTGAGTAATAATGCCCTTCTTGCCTGCAAACTTTTAGTTCTAGTTTGACCTCATTTCGAATTGTTAATATTTTTTCAAGTATCATCTTGCTTGAATTCCATTTCTACATACTGTTTGACATTCTTTCAAAAATTGTTATAATTCTTTATTCTATTTACAGTTTTCTATTTGTGTCATGCACCATGGAGCTCAGGTTTTGAGTCAAAAGGGTCTGTCAGCCACCGACTCACATGGTTATCAAACTGAAATGAATAAGTAAACAAGCAGATAAACAGCTGTATAAAGAAATAAGGGAATGAATTAAATCATTTCATACAGAGGTTAAGTTTAATTCATGGTACCTTGAAACAGGGCCGGTGCTAGCATTTTGGGGGCCCCCAGCAAGATTCATGTTGGGGGCCCAGCTCAGGAGAATGTCAAGTGTGACCACATTGCCATTGGACCCACTTCCCAGTCAAGCTCATCCAGCACCATTTAACCACTATAGTGTCACTACATTCAGATCATTAAGAATTGATGTGCCAAGGTACACACAGGCATTTAGTACCAATGTTACATTATAACAACCCCTGTACCACAGCAAGGTAGCTACTAACAGGTACACATACTGACTGGCATTTAGTACCAATGTTACATTATAACAACCCCTGTACCACAGCAAGGTAGCTACTAACAGGTACACATACTGACTGGCATTTAGTACCAATGTTACATTATAACAACCCCTGTACCACAGCAAGGTAGCTACTAACAGGTGTACATACTGACTGGCATTTAGTACCAATATTACATTATGACAAACCCCTGTACCACAGCAAGGTAGTGACTCACAGGTGCATGGACTGGCATTTAGTACTAATGTTACATTATGGCAAACCCCTGTACCACAGCAAGGTAGTGACTCACAGGTGCACATACACACTGACTGGCATTTAGTACCAGTGTTACATTATGACAAACCCCTGTACCACAGCAAGGTAGCTACTCACAGGTACACACACTGACTGGCATTTAGTGTCAGTGTTACATTATGACAAACCCCTGTACCACAGCAAGGTAGTGGCAGAGGTGCATAGACTGGCATTTAGTACCAATGTTACATTATGATAAACCCCTGTACCACAGCAAGGTAGCTATTCACAGGTGCACGCACTGACTGGCATTTAGTACTAATGTCACATTACGATAAACCCCTGACCACAGCAAGGTAGCCACTCACAGGTGCAGACACTGACTGCATACTCAACTGCCCAGATTTTCACAGAATATCCAGACGTGACTCATGTTTGGTCTGTTCCTCACAATTTGTAGTTTTCTGGATTTTTTTGTGGCAAATCTTTGATGACTGAATTCATTAAATGACAGGCATTTCAGTTTAACTTCATATACTTCAGAACATGCAAGGCAACACCTTTTATTCTAGCAACTTTTTCAGTTTATAACAGCAATATTAAAATGTGTCCAGATCCTTGGGCCTGTAACCCCATTATCTGTGGCTTTGTCCAGATGTTGTGCCATGAGATTGAGAGCTATGACTGGCATTTAGTAACAGTGTTGTTACATTATGACAAACCTCTGTACTGCATCAAGGTAGCCAGTTCCACAGAGGTACACAAAGACACTCACCCTGACTGGCTTTTAGTAACAATGTTGTTACATTATGACAAACCTCTGTACCACATCAAGGTAGCCAGTCCCACAGAGGTACACAAAGACACCTACAATGATTCTCCACAAAGAAACCCACGCTGACTGGCACTCACCATTACTCTGAACTGTTGGTCCCAAGTACTTAAACTCATCCACCTTCACCAACTCTACTCCCTGCATCCTCACCATTCCTCTATCCTCCCGCTCATTCACACACACATATTCTGTGTTAGCCCTGCTGACCTACCTTCATTCCTCTCCTCTGTAGAGCATATCTCTACCTCTCCAGGGTCTCCTCAACCTGGTCCCTACTCTCACTACAAATCACAATGTAATTTGCAAACATCATAGTTCATGGGGCCTCCTGTCTGATCTCGTCTGTCAACCTGTCCATCACCATTGCAAATAAGAAAGGGCTCAGAGCTGATCCTTGATGTAATCCCACCTCCACCTTAAATGCATCTGTCACTCCCACTGCAGGTTTACATTAGTATACATTCAAAACATCTATACCTTCAGCAACATTCTCACAGCCACTAACTACCCTCCCAACATTAGGCATTTTAAACAACATACAGGCCCCATCAACTTCCTAACCTCTCAGCATAATTCAAACAGCCAAAAAACTGCAAAAGACGATGTAACATCAGGGATAGTTTAAAACAGTACTATAAACTTAGATAGCAGAGCAGTGTTTGAAAAACTTGTAAAAAACTCAAACCCGACTGTAAATTCAATTGGCAATCTACCAGCAGAATTTAAAAAATAGCAGCCGAAGCCAGTTCTTATCCTGAATACTTAAAAGATCCATTACTGAGCAGTACATCCCAACCATCTGGAAAATATCTCACATTATACCCTTTCACAAAGGTGGAAACTTGACAGATCTTACAAATTATAGGCCCAGAGCAATTCTTCCCCCACTACCTGTGGAAAATATCACACATTATACCCTCGCACAAAGGTGGAAACTTGACAGAACCTACAAATTATAGGCCCAGAGCAATCCTTTCCCCACTAGCTGAACTCCTAGAGGAATGCATTCATTCACAACCAATAATTTACTTGCCAAATCCTAACATGGCTTCAGGCCTCGTGCTGCAACTGCCCTCCTCAGTTATACCAACACCATCAATTTACAAATGACGGTAAAATAAGATCATCTGTCTTTCTCGATTTGTTAAAGGTCTTTGTCAGAATCACTCAACAAACTACTAACTACTCTTGCCAACCTTAATTGCATCCACCTAGCCCTCCACTGGCTCCAGAGCTACCCAACAGATCATAAACAGTCTTCAGGATCTACCCACCCCCTCTACTCCTACTCACATTAGGAGTCTCACAAGGCTCCATCCTCGGTCCACTTCAGTTTAGTGGATTTATTATCAACCTCAATACTGCCACATCCCTAACACTCATAATCCAATATGTTGACACTGATACACTTGTGTCACATCACACTATACAGGTCATGTCCCAACCCAGGCTGAAATAAACTAATCTTCACCACTTACTCACCTAAGAATATTGACTTAGACAGCACCTCACAAGACTGCCCACCTATCCCTGCTCTAGCCAACTACAATACCCTTCTCTGTCCCATTATTTATCTCCCCTCCTTTTCATCACCCCTATCCCATTCTCTCTACCTTTTACATATACAGGCCCAGAGCAGTTCTTTCCCCACTAGCTTAGCATACAGCATAGATAATACCAAAAAATATAACGAGACAACTCTACCTCTTGCCCCAAATAGCTAACTTACACACTCTCCTAACCAACGGGCAGTCAGAATTAAATGTTTATTACATTTCACATTCCCTTATATTGTCCCTTGTACAAACAGCTAAACCGAACATATTTTACATATTTCTAGCACTGGTGTACTAAGATAAAAATTTCTCCCTAGTCCTCCACTGAAAATATGTTCTATCCCAGTCAGACTATCCAGTAAACAAATGTAAAATAAGTAAAGTAAAATTGGTACAACCACAGCCCCTCACCCACACATCCTCTTAGCACAAGAACTCTACATAAAAGCAAATTAAAACTGGCAAAACCAGTCCTCACCTCCCCAATCCTCATAGCACAAGAACACCACACAAGTGAAATAAAATTAGTAAAACCACAACCCCTCACCCCCCTTCCACCAGAGCACTACACAAACATAAAATAAAACTGGTACAACCATAACCTCACCCCCCCCCACCCTTTTAGCACAAAAACTCTACACAAAATCAAAATAAAACTGGTACAACGACAGCCCCAAAATAAAACTGGTACAACCACAGCCTTCACCCCCCCCAAACCTCTTAACACAAATACTCTACACAAAACCAAAATAAAGCTAGTACAACCACAGCCCTCACCCCCCCAAAAACCTCTTAGCACAAGAAGTAGGAACAAAAAACAAAATATAATCACCCCCACACAAAAAAAGTTTAAACTAAACCCCAAAACTTACATTTTATGCTTTCTACAGAAGGCTGCTTCCAATATTCTGCTCCCTCTTCACGACTGAAGGCTCACCTGCTCTGCTTGCCTTCCTCAGACCACTCAGTCCTTTTGAAATTGCCCTTAAAAGGACAGTTTTTCAGACATTTTGAGAAATTACCCTTAGAAGGACAGTTGAAAGGGTTATTCTCCAAAGACCACGACCACTCCAAAGGCTTGAATCCACCGCTGATCCATTATCTGATGTAGTCTGTTCTCACGCTGGTCCAAAACCGGCTCGATCTCCACACTCTGCTGCTAAGGAACACTCCTCTATTTAAAAACAAGAGAAGTGATCCTTATTAGCCACATGTGCCTTTTAAAGGCAGTTTGTACAGGAAGTGCTTTGCAAGGACCAATCAGGTCCTAGCAAAGCACTTCCTACTTTAAAAAAAAAAGAAAAAAAAAACAAGAACTTAGTTCGCAGGCTGCTGCAGCCAATCAGATCCCTTGTTTCAGTGAGCAGACTTGATTGAGTGCAGCTTGCCAGCGAATCAAAAAAAAAAAAAGCAGAAACAGAGATCCAGTTTTCATGGTGATGTCAGGGAACTATGTGGCTGTCTATGAGAAGCCAAGCCGAGGAACAGTAATGGTTGGAGCAACCCGTGGCTGCTGGATTAGGGTCCTTATTCGCAGGGAGGTAATTGGGGGCTCTCTGTGGCCATGGGTTTTGCACGAGCCTAACACTGGCCATGCCTTGGAGAATACAGCACACATCTATCTGGTGTTTTCATTATATACTAAAATACACAATTAAATTAAACAAGTAAATCTGGACAAAAAAAATACTATCAAAAACACTAGATAACCCCAATCCAACATGAAAAAGTTTTGGAATAGTATTAACAAACTCTTACATGCAGGCAACCCTTCTACCTCCAGCCACTGTCCTAACAGCTTACCAACAGACACTGCCTTCTTTCTTAATTCCTTCTTCATTGACTATAAAAAAGTTAACTAAACCTGACAACACCTCCTTTCTGTTTCTGATCCCCTTCCCCCTACCAATTCCACCCAGTTCTTTTCTTAAATCCATCCCTACCGCATACATTAAATCTCTTCGTACCAAACCGAAAACCTGCTCCCTCCTCTGCTGATAACTTACCTCCTCTGTTCCTTAAACATGCAGCTAACTCTGTTGCACGTCCAGTCTCCATATTAGTAAACAGGTCAATTCAAGAGAACACAGCCCCTGACATCTGGAAAAAATCCTATGTCATACCCCTCCTCAGAGGTGGCAGTTCAACAGAACTAACCAACTACAGACCTAGCACCATACTACATACACCCTTTAGCCAAAATTCTAGAAAAATGTATTCATAACTTGTTTCTCAAACACATTTTACAACCTGCTAACTCCCACCCAGCACGGTTTCTGTCCTCATCACAGCACCTCTACAGCTCTCATTTCATTTACACAGAATATCGCCAAAGCATGGGATGATAACAAGCTGGTCTCGTGCCTCTTCCTCGACCTATCTAAACCCTTCAACACCATTTGCCATACCCTACTTTTTTCAAAACCTTCTTGCCTTAACCTCTCCTCTTCTACTACACTATGGTTCTCCAGTTATTTCTCCAACAGATTCCAGTCGTCCAAATGGCTTTCTATCTCCTCCCAGTCCAAACAGGTGTCCCCCAAGGGTCAATCCTTGGACCTCTCCGTTTTAATATCTTTACAGATAACCTACACACTTCCTGTCCAAACTCCTCACTAATACAATATGCAGATGAGTCCACTATTATCTCGTGCTCTGATAACCTTCTCCACCTCCTTGCTCTTACTCAAGATTCCTTCCTTTCAGTCAAAAAATGGCTGACCAATAATCAGCTACTTCTCAATCCTAAAAAAACAAAACTTCTACTCTTCGTCTCCAAATCTCTACAGCAACACAAAAATACCTTCACAGTATCTTCTCTTAATAATACACTTATCTACTTATCTCTGTTGAGCCACATACTAAACTTCTGGGTGTAATTATAGATGACCAACTAAAGTTTGACATACATATTCAGCAAGATATCAAAAAGACCCACCAAAAACTTGGTCTCTTATACAGACAAAAAAATACCTCACTATTAACATCTAATGTTCTCTAGCACAGACTTTCCTTCTCCTGACCTTACTTTATGCAGCTTCTGTTCTCACAATATTAAATCCAATCTATTGGCTAAACTTGAAACCACCTACAACAAAATAGCCAGATCTGCTGCCAACCTTCCCTATCATTCTCACAACTGCATAATGTTAAAAAACCTACAATAACTTGAGCTACATAACCAACTCCTTCCCCAACTCACACACACTATCTTAAATCAATCATCCCGCTGTCATGCCCTCATGGGCCTCATCACTCCCTACTCACCTAAGCATAACCTATGCAGCACAGACCTACAAGACATCTACAAACCCATAAAAATATTGGCAAACTTATACAGCCACAACGTCATCATTGCCTGGAGCAAACTTCCCCTTTCTCTAAGAACAAACAGCAACTTCCTTAACTTCAAAAAAGTTCTAAAGGACTTATTTACTAATTCCTGGAGCTATCCTTGTCCCAATCCCACCTAAATTACTCCCCCTCCTCTTTACCACAACTACTCATTTAAGGTCTGTATGGTATTCTACCAACCTTGAATTTCTCTGGGATGGTAATTGTTATATAGAATCTAACTTTTTATATTATATTTTATATACTGCAACTACTCATTTAAGGTCTGTATGGCATTTGACAAACTTTGAATTTTTCTCTGATGATAATTGTTAGATAGAATCTAACTTTTTATATTATATTTTACTTCATATGTATCATGGTTATTTAAACCCTCAATATTACTCTTGTAATCTAACATATTCATTTATAAGTTGTATTCTGTTTCTTCTGTGTATATACACCTGTATATTAATATTGTATGATGTTTTGGTATTTGTTTATCTGTGGTGCTTTTCTCCTAGGGTCTCCCCTGAAAAAGGGCTCTGCAGCCCAGTCGGACTAACCCAGTTAACAAATGTTGAATAAATAAATAAAATAAAATAAATAAATGTCTGTTTACTGGTACTCTGTTATGTGTGTATGTAGTTGGTACTCTTACAGGACATCGAACGCAGTAGGGGGTATTCAGAAAGGAAAAATAGCACAGTGTGTAAAGCCAAACTGTGCAGTAAGTGTTGTCATGTAGGGCATGTGCACTTCAGAGGTACCTGTAGCACAATCATGGTAGTATGGAAATTGGTGTGGTCAGTAGTATATACTGATGACCATATAATGACATTTAAATGAGATGGATTATAGAAATATATTCATCAATAAACTGATGTTTTGATCTGCATATATATTCTGTATGCAGCATGCACATTTGTAACATACTTGGTAATTATATATTAGGTTGATAAGTTCATAGGTGTATACTAAGTATGCAGTTCAAAAGACCATTGAAAAGCATAGCCAGCTAAGCCCGAACACGATCAAGTGAGTTAAGCTCCATGGTCAAGGAGCACCATGCTACATACCCCAAAGAGGATTAACGATTTCCCGGCTATACCTCGTCAAGAACTTGTATGTGTATATGTGAATGCTTTTCATTCGATGTATATGTGTATGTATGTCTGTCTGTATATATATATACACACACACACACACACACACATATATATATATCTATATATATATATATATATATATATATATATATATATATATATATATATACATACACACACACACACACATATATATATATATATATATATATATATATATATATATCTGTATATACATATATACACACACACACACACACACACATATATATATATATATATATATATATATATATATATATATATATATATATATATATAAAATGTGTGTGTATGTATCTAAGTTTTGTATTAGAACAGTACCTCATGTTTAGTTCTGTGCAGATGTGGGCATGTCACTAGTGATTGACAGGGAGAAATGGGCGTGGAAACACCTGATGACTGACAGGCATGCTAATTCGCATGTGACATCATTCATGTATTCCTGTAAGCTGTTTAATTATCATGCTCAATATCAACTTCAACTCAGTAAAGCAGCCTTTATTGAACAAACCATCGTACTAAGGACATCAAATGCAAAGTTAACCATGAAATAATTACTTTTTCCTCGTTGCTTTTGCAGGCAGGCAAGCCTCCCCCCCACACTCCCCTTGTGGGGGTGCTAAGCCCCACCACATGCCCTGCTACTTCAGTATACAAACTCCAAGATCGCACTGCATTGAGGAAGAGGGTATACAAAGACTAACCTGCTCCTGTCTTTCTTTACAAATATGTATGTAGAAATGCATGCAGATGTAGTGGTTTCTTAAGTGCTGATAGCCACAGTGCCAGGGGAATCCCGCAGGATTTTTTCAGGGGGGTGCAAACCCAGAACCCCCCCTCCCAGCCATTCCAATGTCCCTTTACTTGGGTATTTCTACCCAGTTTCCATACACACTGTTCAAAACTCTCAGTGTGAATACTGTTTTATGCTTTACTTCTACAACGCTTATAGATATTTGGATTTAATTTACAACTTTTATTCAAATTTTATAGCACAAACACTGATAGAAATTTTCTAAACAAAGCAATAGTTTTAGAATGAAAACAGACAGCATTAAAACTTCTCTACCTTTGAAACTCACATTTACTGAAACAGCATTGAAACCCACATTCAAAGAAAATGTATCCAGCCAGTGGCAGGTTAAGTTTACCTTTGGGCTGTTTTCAAATAATAGGCCCTTTGCACACATTTTTAGGACTATGCAAAAGTTCTTTGATTAACATTCCTGACTGTATTAATTATACTATATAATTGAATTATATCCCTTGTATTAATTATAATATATAATTGAATTATATCCCTTGTATAATACAGCATTACTTGTTAGAGTGTGTTTTAGATGTATAGTTTTGAACATTTTTTCCAGTAAGCAATGAAACAAAACATATGAAGCAATAATGACAAAACTGCCCAATTCAGAACGTTTCAACCAAAAAAGGCCACGCAAACTTCTGTCATTACAATCCATCAATATCAGTCTATATACACAATCTCTGCAGAAGTAAAAGTCATCTGAATAATTCCACATTAAAGCGATCTGAAATTAACGAAGAGGTTGTTGCTAGAAAACAACTTTATGTTTCAGTGCTTCATCTACAAATTCAGTGCCTGCTGCCCTTAAAGAATAAATTGCTTGTGTTACATTGTAAAAAATGGTAAACTGGTATATTGCAATAGGGAATGGGCTGCAAGCTGAAAAACAGGTTCATAGTTACTAGGCATGTCATCCAAAGGAGGACATACTCAGGACTGCAGCACCTCACCCCATTAAAATACAAATCTACATGCTGTGGGCATATAACCTACAGCTCTCTACATCAAAATGCTGTGCTATTAACAATGCTATAAAATTCTATACCACAGTAGTGATACCATTTGCTAAACAAAACAGTTGCACATTTTAAGCAGACTTAGCATGAGATGCAGCAAACTTCTCTTCCGTTGAAGCTCACAATTCCTTGAAAATGCACTTGAAAATAAATTCCACCTGCTAACTCTATGTATTTAGCCTTTTAAAGTCTACTTGTATCCTACAAATAGTACTAGTAGTTGTTAGTCTGACTTCCCGTGTGTGCGTAAGCAGCCTACCGCAGCTCTCCGGACACTCTTCCACCTCTAGTTTTATAATACCTTATTTGTATATGTGTACTACTCTATCCTTCAGTCTGCCATCTCCTTCTTGCCACTAGGTGGCAGCATAGACCACGGCAGACTGATCGCACAGTATTATTCTCCCAAAGTTTCTACCCAACTATATTAGTTATTTCCACAGATTCTCCCTATCTTTTCTATGCTAACTCCCTCTACCCTCCTGGACTGACCAACTCAAATATAAATATTACCTACACTACATAGCTCCATCTCAACCCTAATTTAAGTGTCTGAGCTGCAGCTACTGACAGTTTTTCACAGTCCTCACTTCTTCTGGGCTCTACCCCGCTCCATTCGCCCTGCGGGCTCACTCCGCTCCCCTACCCTACCCCCAATTCACACCCCCAGTGTATCTACACTTATACTATCCCCTGCTCACCTGACCAATCTCCCCTCCAATCAGCATTCTCCTATAATTACAGCCAACCACACCCAAGCTAAACTCCCCACCCAATACCCAATCTTGAACCTACTATCCAACCCCTACCACACCTAACCTATTTACCTAAATCACATTACTGCTAACACAATACCTCCACCCAAACAAATCATGCAGGGAATACTATCAGTACTACTACTAACTCTCACTACTCTTGCCTACACCACATCTATATACACTAACATACCATTAAACAACACCTTCCACATAACACATATTTACATGCACACACCTACACACAAAGATATTGAAATCTGTTCCACACTATTTAATGATTGCTCATTATTTTATATATACAAACCACACTTCCTCTCAATAAAGAAACAGTAACTAGAGTACATACAGACCTAGCATATGGCATAAAACTCAGTCTGTTCCTTAAAAAACATCTACTAATCTCAGGAGACATGCACCCCAACCCAGGTCCAGGCAACAAAATTCTCCCTACTTATTATTAATCTAAACTCAAGAAGTATATCCAACAAACTACATGACCTACAGGCATTCATAGCTCACTACTCCCCTGATATACTAACCATTACTGAAACCTGGCTAAAACCCACCACCCAAAATGAAGAAACACTCCCAGGTTATAACATCCTAAGACAGACAGAGATGCCAAAAACCTCTAACCTAACCTCTGAGAACCCCACTGCCCAAATTTCTGAATACTGAAATATTAGGCTCCGTTATGTCCCTCAAAAACAAAACGAGAATCAACCTCCTCTGCAGTTATATCCCTCCAGGAAATAACTCACCTGTAACAGAAGAGATACTACAATGGGCCACAATCAGCCTACCCCAAAAAAACATCCTGATATCAACATCCTCTGCAGTTATATCCCTCCAGGAAATAACTCACCTATAACAGAAGAGATACTACAATGGGCCGCAATCAACCTACCCCAAGAAACCATCCTGATATCAACATCCTCTGCAGTTATATTCCTCCAGGAAATAACTCACCTATAACTGAAGGGATACTACCATGGGTCACAATCAACCTACCCCAAGAAACCATCCTATCAACATCCTCTGTAGTAATATTCCTCCAGGAAATAACTCACCTGTAACAGAAGAGATAATACAATGGGCCACAATCAGCCTACCCCAAGAAACCATCCTGATATCAACATCCTCTGTAGTTATATTCCTCCAGGAAATAACTCACCTATAACAGAAGGGATACTACAATGGGCCACATCGACCTACCCCAAGAAACCATCCTGCTATCAACATCCTCTGTAGTTATATTCCTCCAGGAAATAACTCACCTATAACTGAA
This sequence comes from Protopterus annectens, assembly GCF_019279795.1. NCBI lineage: Eukaryota > Metazoa > Chordata > Ceratodontiformes > Protopteridae > Protopterus > Protopterus annectens. The sequence continues at coordinate 1,830,566,693 of NC_056732.1, read as the reverse complement.
GGGATACTACCATGGGCCACAATCAACCTACCCCAAGAAACCATCCTGCTATCAACATCCTCTGCAGTTATATTCCTCCAGGAAATAACTCACCTGTAATAGAAGAGATACTACAATAGGCCACAACCAACCTACCCCAGGAAACCATCCTGATATCAACATCCTCTGCAGTTATATTCCCCCAGGAAATAACTCACCTATAACAGGAGAGATACTACAATGGGCCACAATCAACCTACCCCACGAAACCATCCTGCTATCAACATCCTCTGTAGTTATAGTCCTCCAGGAAATAACTCACCTATAACAGAAGGGATACTACAATGGGCCACAATCAACCTACCCCAAGAAACCATCCTGCTATCAACATCCTCTGCAGTTATATTCCTCCAGGAAATAACTCACCTATAACAGAAGGGATACTACAATGGGCCACAATCAACCTACCCCAAGAAACCATCCTGCTATCAACATCCTCTGCAGTTATATTCCTCCAGGAAATAACTCACCTATAACTGAAGGGATACTACCATGGGCCACAATCAACCTACCCCAAGAAACCATCCTATCAACATCCTATGTAGTTATATCCCTCCAGGAAATAACTCACCTGTAATAGAAGAGATACTACAATGGGCCGCAATCAACCTACCCCAAGAAACCATCCTGCTATCAACATCCTCTGTAGTTATATCCCTCCAGGAAATAACTCACCTATAATAGAAGAGATACTACAATGGGCCACAATCAACCTACCCCAAGAAACCATCCTGCTATCAACATCCTCTGTAGTTATATTCCTCCAGGAAATAACTCACCTGTAATAGAAGGGATACTACAATGGGCCACAATCAACCTACCCCAAGAAACAGTCCTGCTATGAACATCCTCTGTAGTTATATTCCTCCAGGAAATAACTCACCTGTAATAGAAGGGATACTACAATGGGCCGCAATCAACCTGCCCCAAGAAACCATGATTATATCAACATCCTCTGCAGTTATGTTCCTCCAGGTAATAACTCACCTATAATAGGAGAGATACTACAATGGGCCACATCGACCTACCCCAAGAAACCATCCTGCTATCAACATCCTCTGTAGTTATATTCATCCAGGAAATCACTCACCTATAACTGAAGGGATACTACCATGGGCCACAATCAACCTACCCCAAGAAACCATCCTGCTATCAACATCCGCTGCAGTTATATTCCTCCAGGAAATAACTCACCTGTAATAGAAGAGATACTACAATAGGCCACAACCAACCTACCCCAGGAAACCATCCTGATATCAACATCCTCTGCAGTTATATTCCCCCAGGAAATAACTCACCTATAACAGGAGAGATACTACAATGGGCCGCAATCAGCCTACCCCAAGAAACCATCCTGCTATGAACATCCTCTGTAGTTATATCCCTCCAGGAAATAACCCACCTGTAATTGAAGAGATACTACAATGGGCCACAATCAACCTACCCCCAAGAAACCATCCTGCTATCAACATCCTCTGCAGTTATATTCCCCCAGGAAATAACTCACCTATAACAGGAGAGATACTATAATGGGCCACAATCAACCTACCCCAAGAAACCATCCTGATATCAACATCCTCTGTAGTTATATTCCTCCAGGAAATAACTCACCTGTAACAGAAGAGATACTACAATGGGCCACAATCAGCCTACCCCAAGAAACCATCCTGATATCAACATCCTCTGCAGTTATATCCCTCCAGGAAATAACTCACCTATAACAGAAGGGATACTACAATGGGCCACATCGACCTACCCCAAGAAACCATCCTGCTATCAACATCCTCTGTAGTTATATTCCTCCAGGAAATAACTCACCTATAACTGAAGGGATACTACCATGGGCCACAATCAACCTACCCCAAGAAACCATCCTGCTATCAACATCCTCTGTAGTTATATTCCTCCAGGAAATAACTCACCTGTAACAGAAGAGATACTACAATGGGCCACAATCAGCCTACCCCAAGAAACCATCCTGATATCAACATCCTCTACAGTTATATTCCTCCAGGAAATAACTCACCTATAACAGGAGGGATACTACAATGGGCCACAATCAACCTATCCCAAGAAACCATCCTGCTATCAACATCCTCTGTAGTTATATTCCTCCAGGAAATAACTCACCTATAACTGAAGGGATACTACCATGGGCCACAATCAACCTACCCCAAGAAACCATCCTGCTATCAACATCCTCTGTAGTTATATTCCTCCAGAAAATAACTCACCTATAACTGAAGGGATACTACCATGGGCCACAATCAACCTACTCCAAGAAACCATCCTGCTATCAACATCCTCTGTAGTTATATTCCTCCAGGAAATAACTCACCTATAATAGAAGAGATACTACAATGGGTACAATCAACCTACCCAAGAAACCATCCTGCTATCAACATCCTCTGTAGTTATATCCTCCAGGAAATAACTCACCTGTAATAGAAGAGATACTACAATGGGCCGCAATCAACCTACCCCAAGAAACCATCCTGCTATCAACATCCTCTGTAGTTATATCCCTCCAGGAAATAACTCACCTATAATAGAAGAGATACTACAATGGGCCACAATCAACCTACCCCAAGAAACCATCCTGCTATCAACATCCTCTGTAGTTATATTCCTCCAGGAAATAACTCACCTGTAATAGAAGGGATACTACAATGGGCCACAATCAACCTACCCCAAGAAACAGTCCTGCTATGAACATCCTCTGTAGTTATATTCCTCCAGGAAATAACTCACCTGTAATAGAAGGGATACTACAATGGGCCGCAATCAACCTGCCCCAAGAAACCATGATTATATCAACATCCTCTGCAGTTATGTTCCTCCAGGTAATAACTCACCTATAATAGAAGAGATACTACAATGGGCCACATCGACCTACCCCAAGAAACCATCCTGCTATCAACATCCTCTGTAGTTATATTCATCCAGGAAATCACTCACCTATAACTGAAGGGATACTACCATGGGCCACAATCAACCTACCCCAAGAAACCATCCTGCTATCAACATCCGCTGCAGTTATATTCCTCCAGGAAATAACTCACCTGTAATAGAAGAGATACTACAATAGGCCACAACCAACCTACCCCAGGAAACCATCCTGATATCAACATCCTCTGCAGTTATATTCCCCCAGGAAATAACTCACCTATAACAGGAGAGATACTACAATGGGCCGCAATCAGCCTACCCCAAGAAACCATCCTGCTATGAACATCCTCTGTAGTTATATCCCTCCAGGAAATAACCCACCTGTAATTGAAGAGATACTACAATGGGCCACAATCAACCTACCCCCAAGAAACCATCCTGCTATCAACATCCTCTGCAGTTATATTCCCCCAGGAAATAACTCACCTATAACAGGAGAGATACTACAATGGGCCGCAACCAACCTACCCCAAGAAACCATCCTGATATCAACATCCTCTGCAGTTATATTCCTCCAGGAAATAACTCACCTGTAACAGAAGAGATACTACAATGGGCCACAATCAGCCTACCCCAAGAAACCATCCTGATATCAACATCCTCTGCAGTTATATCCCTCCAGGAAATAACTCACCTATAACAGAAGGGATACTACAATGGGCCACATCGACCTACCCCAAGAAACCATCCTGCTATCAACATCCTCTGTAGTTATATTCCTCCAGGAAATAACTCACCTATAACTGAAGGGATACTACCATGGGCCACAATCAACCTACCCCAAGAAACCATCCTGCTATCAACATCCTCTGTAGTTATATTCCTCCAGGAAATAACTCACCTGTAACAGAAGAGATACTACAATGGGCCACAATCAGCCTACCCCAAGAAACCATCCTGATATCAACATCCTCTACAGTTATATTCCTCCAGGAAATAACTCACCTATAACAGGAGGGATACTACAATGGGCCACAATCAACCTATCCCAAGAAACCATCCTGCTATCAACATCCTCTGTAGTTATATTCCTCCAGGAAATAACTCACCTATAACTGAAGGGATACTACCATGGGCCACAATCAACCTACCCCAAGAAACCATCCTGCTATCAACATCCTCTGTAGTTATATTCCTCCAGAAAATAACTCACCTATAACTGAAGGGATACTACCATGGGCCACAATCAACCTACTCCAAGAAACCATCCTGCTATCAACATCCTCTGTAGTTATATTCCTCCAGGAAATAACTCACCTATAATAGAAGAGATACTACAATGGGCCGCAATCAACCTACCCAAGAAACCATCCTGCTATCAACATCCTCTGTAGTTATATTCCTCCAGGAAATAACTCGCCTGTAATAGAAGAGATACTACAATGGGCCGCAATCAACCTACCCCAGGAAACCACCCTGCTATCAACATCCTCTGCAGTTATATTCCTCCAGAAAATAACTCACCTATAACAGAAGAGATACTACAATGGGCCGCAATCAACCCACCCCAAGAAACCATCCTGCTATCAACATCCTCTGTAGTTATATTCCCCCAGGAAATAACTCACCTATAACAGAAGAGATACTACAATGGGCCACAATCAACCTACCCCAAGAAACCATACTGCTATCAACATCCTCTGTAGTTATATTCCTCCAGGAAATAATCCACCTATAATAGAAGGGATACTACAATGGGCCGCAATCAACCTACCCCAAGAAACCATCCTGCTATCAACATCCTCTGTATTTATATCCCTCCAGGAAATAACTCACCTGTAATAGAAGAGATACTACAATGGGCCGCAACCAACCTACCCCAAGAAACCATCCTGCTATGAACATCCTCTGTAGTTATATCCCTCCAGGAAATAACTCACCTGTAATAGAAGAGATACTACAATGGGCCGCAACCAACCTACCCCAAGAAACCATCCTGCTATCAACATCCTCTGTAGTTATAGTCCTCCAGGAAATAACTCACCTATAACAGAAGGGATACTACAATGGGCCACAATCAACCTACCCCAAGAAACCATCCTGCTATCAACATCCTCTGTAGTTATATCCCTCCAGGAAATAACCCACCTGTAATAGAAGAGATACTACAATGGACCACAATCAACCTACCCCAAGAAACCATCCTGATATCAACATCCTCTGCAGTTATATTCCTCCAGGAAATAACTCACCTATAACAGAAGAGATACTACAATGGGCCACAATCAACCTACCCCAAGAAACCATCCTGCTATCAACATCCTCTGTAGTTATATTCCTCCAGGAAATACCTCACCTTCAATAGAAGGGATACTACAATGGGCCACAATCAATCTACCCCAAGAAACCATCCTGCTATCAACATCCTCTGTAGTTACATTCCCCAGGAAATAACTCACCTATAATAGAAGAGATACTACAATGGGCCACAATCAACCTACCCCAAGAAACCATCCTGCTATCAACATCCTCTGTAGTTATATTCCTCCAGGAAATAACTCACCTATAACAGAAGAGATACTACAATGGGCCGCAATCAACCTACCCCAAGAAACCATCCTGATATCAACATCCTCTGTAGTTATATCCCTCCAGGAAATAACCCACCTGTAATAGAAGAGATATTACAATGGACCACAATCAACCTACCCCAAGAAACCATCCTGCTATCAACATCCTCTGCAGTTATATTCCCCCAGGAAATAACTCACCTATAACAGGAGAGATACTACAATGGGCCGCAACCAACCTACCCCAAGAAACCATCCTGCTATCAACATCCTCTGCAGTTATATTCCCCCAGGAAATAACTCACCTATAACAGGAGATATACTACAATGGGCCGCAACCAACCTACCCCAAGAAACCATCCTGATATCAACATCCTCTGTAGTTATATTCCTCCAGGAAATAACTCACCTATAATAGAAGGGATACTACAATGGGCCACAATCAACCTACCCCAAGAAACCATCCTGCTATCAACATCCTCTGTAGTTATAATCCTCCAGGAAATAACTCACCTATAATAGAAGAGATACTACAATGGGCCACAATCAACCTACCCCAAGAAACCATCCTGCTATCAACATCCTCTGCAGTTACATCCTTCCAGGAAATAACTCACCTATAATAGAAGAGATACTACAATGGGCCACAATCAACCTACCCCAAGAAACCATCCTGCTATCAACATCCTCTGTAGTTATATTCCTCCAGGAAATAACTCACCTGTAATAGAAGGGATACTACAATGGGCCACAATCAACCTACCCCAAGAAACCATCCTGCTATCAACATCCTCTGCAGGTACATCCCTCCAGGAAATACCTCACTATAATAGAAGAGATACTACAATGGGCCACAATCAACCTACCCCAAGAAACCATCCTGCTATCAACATCCTCTGTAGTTATATCCCTCCAGGAAATAACTCACCTGTAATAGAAGAGATACTACAATGGGCCACAACCAACCTACCCCAGGAAACCATCCTGATATCAACATCCTCTGTAGTTACATCCCTCTAGGAAATAACTCACCTGTAATAGAAGAGATACTACAATGGGCCACAACCTACCTACCCCAGGAAACCATCCTGCTATCAACATCCCCTGTAGTTACATCCCTCCAGGAAATAACTCACCTGTGATAGAAGAGATACTACAACCAACCTACCCCAGGAAACCATCCTGCTATGAACATCCTCTGTAGTTACATCCGTCCAGGAAATAACCCACCTGTAATAGAAGAGATACTACAATGGGCCACAACCAACCTACCCCAGGAAACCATCCTGCTATCAACATCCTCTGTAGTTATATTCCTCCAGGAAATAACTCACCTATAACAGAAGGGATACTACAATGGGCCGCAATCAACCTACCCCAAGAAACCATCCTGCTATCAACATCCTCTGTAGTTATATTCCTCCAGGAAATAACTCACCTGTAATAGAAGGGATACTACAATGGGCCACAATCAACCTACCCCAAGAAACCATCCTGCTATCAACATCCTCTGTAGTTATATTCCTCCAGGAAATAACTCACCTATAACAGAAGAGATACTACAATGGGCCGCAATCGACCTACCCCAAGAAACCACCCTGCTATCAACATCCTCTGTAGTTATATTCCTCCAGGAAATAACTCACCTGTAATAGAAGGGATACTACAATGGGCCACAATCAACCTACCCCAAGGAACCATCCTGCTATCAACATCCTCTGTAGTTATATTCCTCCAGGAAGTAACTCACCTATAATAGAAGAGATACTACAATGGGCCACAATCAACCTACCCCCAGAAACCATCCTGCTATCAACATTCTCTGCAGTTATATTCCTCCAGGAAATAATTCTCCCACAATAGAGGAAATTTTACAAAGGGCTACAACCAACCTTTCCCAAGAAACTATCCTGTTAGGCGACCTGCACCTAGACTGGCTAGCCTGCAACTCCAACAATCCCTCAGACCATATTAGCTTATATGGATTCTCACAATTAATCGAAGAACCCACCTGGGTTGACAAAAAATCCAAAAAACATTCCAAACTTGATTGGACTTTAGTTAATTTCCCCAAAGAAAATTATCATGTGGGCTGCCTACCTGATGAACTCAATGACCACTACCCCACATTCCTCCTTCGTAAAAAGGTAAACATACCCAAATCCATACTATATAAAGAAACTAGAAATGACCACAAGTTAAATCCACAAGTTCCTAGCATGCTACGACAATGCAATTGGCACCCACTACAAACTCTAGCATTAGACCAGGCAGTGGAGTTCTTCAATAGTACTTTTATGAATGTTCTAAATACAGTAGCTCAATTAGAAAACTTAGAACTAAAGTTAATTATGCCCCTTGGCTAAATAAAACCACAAAAGCCTTTCTAAAAGCTAGAGACAAGGCCTGGAAGATCTGGAAAATGAATAACACCATACAAGACAGACAAAAGTATCAACAACTTCGGAATCAGGCCAAAAAACAAACAAAAATGGATAAACAAAACTACTTCCTACATTTCCAAAACAAACATCCCAAAACCCCTCAAAAGTTCTGGCAAGCTATCAATTCCCTTCTGACACCCGGAAAAACTACCACACCAACTCCTGGCACCAATACTGACAATGACAGCATAGCTTCCCAATTTAACTATCACTTCACAGAATCTATTCTGTCATTATCCACCCAGCTATCTAACAATGACTCTACAATCACCCCCATTATAGATAAGAATAATATACCTTCCTTTTCACTCTCACCTGTACCAACCTCAACAGTTTAAAAACTACTCTCAAAACTGAAAACTACCACTCTCGCAGCAGATGGTCTACCCACTAATTTCCTAAAATTAGATGCAGAGTCCCTAGTCTACTCTGTCTCAATTCTTATAAACTGCTCCATACAAGAAGCCTACATCCCCCAACTTTGGAAAGTGTCATATATTATTCCCCTACACAAAGGTGGCAACTCCCATGAGCTATCAAACTACCACCCCATTGCTATCTTATCCCCCCTTTCAAAGCTCCTGGAGAAATGTATTCACTCCCAACTGATGCACTTCTTAACCTCACATAATCTCCTCCACACAGCATGGCTTCTGTCCAAACCATAGTACAACTACTGCTGTTCTCTCCTTTACCAACCAGGTTAACCAACTTAGAAACAACAACGTCATATTAGCCATATTCTTAGATCTCTCTAAGGCATTTGACATGGTCCCACATAACCTACTTTTAGACACTCTATCCACCATGTCCTTTGTTCCCTCCACTACTGCCTGGTTCAAAAACTACCTCTCTGACAGAAAACAGTCAGTCAAATGGCAAGGTGTACTATCACCCCTACTACCAACTACCATAGGTGTTCCACAAGGATCAATACTGGGGCCTCTACTATTCGCCATTTTCACCAACAAACTACATACCTCCACCCTGCATGCATCACTGATACAATATGCAGATGACTCAACCCTAATATGCTCAGCCCCATCCATAACCACTCTACAAAAGCTAACTCAATAGTCCTTCTGCTCCATGGAAAAATGGATTACTGATATCCAACTAATTCTAAAACCCAACAAGACCAAATTACTTCTTTTCACCCCCAACAAATCTAGAAAACCACTTCCTTCCTTCACTATCACCTCGAAAAATGGAACCACAATCTCTCCCTCCCCCCATACTAAGCTACTTGTTGTTGAAATAGATAAGGACCTTAATTTTGATGTCCATATCTCTCAAATCATTTAAAAAGTACATAAAAAAACTAAGAACTTTATACAAACACAAAAACTTCCTATCAGACAAAGCACCCTAGCCCAAACCCACCTTTTGTCTACCCTATTTTATGCATCACCAAGCCTAACCCACATCAGGAAAGCAGACCTAGACAAACTAGAATCTTGTTACAATAAGATTGCAAAATTCTCCAATAACTCTACTTTTAGAAGCCACCACTGTCTTGCTCTAAAGGAGCTACAATGGTTAGAACTCCCTCAATTAATCAGTTACCACCAACTAGTGCTCACCTTTAACATACTAAACAATCCCCACAAATCTCCAGCCCTAAACCAACTACTGAACCAATATTCAGCACACCGTCCACTACTCTCATCCAACAAAACCCTGCTCTGTATATCCAAAGCCAACAATACTGCAGGGAAAGCCCTTTTCTCTCATACATTTGCTAGGAAATGGAATAACCTCCCCAAAATATCTCTTCTGCATCATCTATCTTACTGTTCAAAAAGTTACTTAAGTCAAACCTCTTGCAATCCTGGCTCTGTCCTTGCATCACATAATGCTTTCCTGCTCTCCACCAATTCTTCCTACATTCCTCTCTTCACTGCTCACTTTCTCTTTAATACAGTTGCCAAACACTGCTATACATGGCCTACTATGTGTAAAATATTATGTCTTCTGCGATATATCTTTTTATAGCATTGGTAAATCTGGAGTTTTTCTCTCCCAATTTCTGCCATCCAGGGTCTACTATGTTTAAATTAAGTTTGCTTGGAAGAAACCATTGTAAATTTTCTACTAATTGTAAGATTTTATTCTTTTGATTGTAAAATTACCAGTGTACATATTATTTGATGTAGAGCTTTTCTCCCTGGGCCTCTGCTGTAAATGTACCTTGTTCCATTTGGACTTTCCTGGTAAACAAATGTAAAATAAAAATAAATAAAATAAAAATAAATAAACTCTAACTAGGGCATTTCACTGTCTCTCACATACACACACACATACACCTCAACCTCTTAGTGCAAGAAATCTGGACAAAGCCTAAAATAAGTAGGGACATATTATAAAATAATGCTCTCATGAACTTATAAAATTGCTACAATAAGAGGATTTGTGTTAGTATGCATTTTTCTAAAGGATATGATATCTAAAAACTGAAATGGCTGTTATTATTTAGCAACTTCAATCCTTTTTAGGAGGAATATGGAGCAACAGTCTGGACATTCTGCAAAAACCTGGACAGCTGAGGGATATGCTACTTCCCTCTTATAAACACACACACCTCCCAATCTCTTAGCCCAAGAAATCTGGACAACTGTTGGGAACAAAGGGCCAAAACTAGGGACACATTTAGAAAGTTGCTAGAATAACAGGATTTGTGTTTGAATGCATTTTCTAAAAAATATGAAGTCTGAAACTCAAATACATGTAATTATTTAGTAACTCTAATTCTTAGCTCATCCCTGTGATTTTTCAAAAAAAATCTATATTTTTTTTATGAGGAACAGATCAAAAATATAAGGCAAAAATCTGGGCATTCTGGGAAAATCTATACAGTTGAAAGGTATGGCAGACACACTCATCCCCCTACCTCCTTAGAAAGTGAATAGAACAACAAGGTTTGCATTAGTATGCATTTTCTGGGAATATAAAGTCTAAAACTCAAATGTCTGCCATTAATTTCTGACTTCAGTCCTCAATTACTTGCCAGAAAAAACACAATTTTATGAGAAACAAACTGATAATATGAGGCAAAAATCTGGATAACTGCAAGATATGACCCCCCCCCCTTTTACACACACACACACACACACCTCCCTCTTACAAACACACACACACACACACACACACACACACACACACACACACACACACACACACACACACACACACACACACACACAGATCTATCTACTTCTTGCAAACACACACACACCTCTACCTTTATCTACCTACTTCTTACATACATGCATGCACACCCTTACCTACTTACTTCTTATATCCACACACCCATACATAGTTTTACACACACACACACACACACACACACACACACACACACACACACACACACACACACACACACACACACCTGTTAAACACACACATGCACACACCTACCTCTCACTTGTACCTTCATCCACAGTCCAAACGTCTTTTGGAATTCAAACTCCACGCGGGCATAGAAGATGAAGACGTAAATCATTGGTCGCACACATGCAGAAGCATCTGTGCAACTGGCTGCAAAAGGCATTCTTAAAGAAGAATGCCCTTAAAAAAAACACATTGTTTTTTAATTAAAAGAAAATTAATCTTGCAAGCAGCCTGTTCGGGGGGGGGGGGTGCAAGTGCATTCAGCAGAATAGTTTAGCAGCTGGAAATATGGTTTATAACACTAAGAATAGTATAATTTTATTCAGGTGTTGTGATCTTACTTCCATACAAATATTTTGTCAGGGAGCTGGTACTTATTTATTCAGTGCTTTGACATCGAAGTTGTCCTGGTAGTCAGGAAGTAAGAAAGACCAATCCCATTTCATGAACTCTTTTCAAAATTCTGATGTAAATATGTATATTATTCTGTCAAATGTACTGTCATTTTATGCCAAAGTTATGCTATAAGGAAACATGGATCCTTTACCATCTTGATTGTTGGTTGGCTATAACCTGAGAACGATGAACTATTCTGTGGTTTCATACCCTAGGGACGCAGTAAAGGGTTTCATACCCTAGGGATGCAGTAAAGGGTTTCATACCCTAGGGACGCAGTGAAGGGTTTCATACCCTAGGGATGCAGTAAAGACCATCGGTATCCTTAGCAGTAACTGATACTCAGCTTCTCTTTGCTATATTCTGAGGGACACGGATTTGTTATTAGGAATAACAAATGTGTTCAGAGTCCATACATTAGTGTGTAGGTCAGACAGAGTTATTGCCATCAGTGACAGAGATTTACTATGGGTCCTCATGCTAGGGTATATGCGAGAGCAGAGCTTTATTCTGGTTGCTGATGTTAGAAGGTAATTGAAAACAGAGATGTACTCTGGTTCCTGATGTTAGATGTGAGGGAGAACAGAGCTATACACTGATTCCTCATTTTAGGGTGTAAGGGTGAACAGAGCTGTGCTCTGGTGCTTCATGTTAGGATGTAACAGAGAATAGAGCTGAATGCTGGTTCTTGATGCTAGGGTATAAGGGAGAACTGAGCTGTAGTCTGGTTCCATATTCTAACATGTAAGGGAGGACAGAGCTGTACTATGGTTCTTTATTTATTTATTTATTTGACATTTGTTGACCAGGATAGTCTGACTGAGCAAATGCCCTTTTTCAGTGGAGACCCGTGGAGAAAAGCACCACAGTGCAACTAATCAAGAAAAAAATATTACAAGATGGAAGTAAAATACAGTAAAAATATATAATATATAAACATTTAATAAAATGATTAAGCAAATGTCCATAACAGTACAAGTAATAACTAAACTGGCAATAAATCACGTTAGGGTTGTCATTACTAACACGTTAGGGTTGTCATTACTAACACGTTAGGGTTGTCATTACTAACACGTTAGGGTTGTCATTACTAGACTATACAGGGCAGTTTGTTTTATGAGCCACAGTAGCTGTAGATGTTTAATGTAAAAGCCAAATTGCAATTAGGAAGGACGTAACTGGGTTCCAGAACTAGGAAGTGAAGGAAAGTGGAGAGTAGTAGATGACAGTCGTCATAAGAAGGAAGTTTGTTTAGATAATAGAATTAGATGGGAGGGAAGAAGGGGGTCAAGTGGGATGATTACAGTGCCAGGTCGAGGTGCTGTTAAGGTACTTTTTGAGAGTTTTCTTGAATTAATGGACGTGGGTAATATTTTTGAGGATCATGACAAGCTTGTTCTATGAAATAGCAGGAAAGTAGCTATAGAGATTCTGTCCAATCAATTTTTTATTTTTTGGTTTGTGAATCTGTAAGAGACATTGGTCAGAGCTTCTGAGGGATCATTGGGGGTTATAGACGGAGAGAAGTGAGGAGATGCTATGGCAGGAGGAGGGCTTGTTTAGGACAGAATGGATGATGAAAGTTGAGAAAATAGAGTTATTTAGGAAACTCTAGCCAGTTTAGTGTCTGGAGAGTGTGACAGTGATGTGATTTAGCAGGCAGGTTAGCTGCAAATCTAGCAACTTTGTTGCAGGTGGTTTTGAGTTTGGAAAGTAGACATGACTGTAGGTTAGTTAGGATTTGCAAGCTGTAGAAGAGGTTAGGGAGAAGGTATATTTGGGCAAGTGAGTTCCTGGAGATGGGTGTAAGGAACCTTTTGTTTCTATACAGTAGGCATAGTTTTTTGGTGGGTTTCCTTGATACAGTGGAGTACATGGAGGTCAAATTTAAGTTGGTTGTCTATTATTGCTCCAAGCAGCTTAGTGCGGGTTTCAGCTATTATAGTAGTGTTGTTAAGGGAGGAGCTAGTGAATGAGGATTTAAGATGGTAGAGGGATTTTGGGAGGAAGAGAAGTTTTGTCTTTTTAGCATTAAGTATGAGTTGGTTGTTAGTAAACCATGTTTCATTGGATGGTAGAGGGATTTTGGGAGAAAGAGAAGTTTTGTCATTTTAGCATTAAGTATGTGTTGGTTGTTAGTAAACCATGTTTCACTGGATGGTAGAGGACAACAGACATCCCGCGGATAATAAAGAAGTAGACAAATTACAGTAGTTTAACCTCTCTGTAACGTAAAACAACCATGGACTAGTTACTGTATATTTGCGATCAGATGACCAAAGAAAGTCCAGCGTGAGGCAAGAACTTGTAGTAAGAATACAACTACAGCAGTTTCTCTTTTATGTATTTCCTCTTAACTAGCCAAGTTAGTTGTGAAAATATGCTGATATAGGTGCAACTGTGTATGTACAAACATACCAACTGAATAAAAACAGTCAGACTGCAGAAAATACCTTTAACAGCACTTGCACATCACCAGAGAAGTTCAGGGAGCCACAGGGAAGGGTGTAGAATAGAGAAAATATAGAGCAGGATGCCAGGAATGGAGTATAAACACCGTAAAGGATATGGGAGATTAAACCAAAAACAAAACCAAATGAGTTCACACGGGAGCTAGGTATGACAGGGAGGATGCATGTACAGGTGCAAAGACACCGCAACAGACCAAGCAAGCCAAAAAAAAAATCAGAAAAGGTCTAGTTTTACAGGAAATACCTTTACTACAGAAGTTGTCACCTTTCTTAACTTATTTATTTACATGCAGTTTTAGAAGGTGGTGGATGGATTTACTTACATGCTGTTTTAAAAGAGATGGAAGGGAGACAAAAGGGTGCAGAACTACAGTTATGTTAAAATAGTTTAGAATTAGCAGCCAATTCAGTAGTTCTCTGGATAGTGGAAGATTAGATGGGTGCTTTAGCAGTCAGATAAATGCTAGAGTAGGATGACCTATTTCCGAGGGCTCTAGTAGTATGAGGGTTCAGGGGTGTAATGGGTAGACTTAGGTTGTAAGGGAGAATAGAGCTCTACTCTGGTTCCTGATGTTGGGATTTAAGGGAGGGCAGAGCTGTACTCTGGATCCTTATGCTAGAGTAAAGGGGTGAGCAGAGCTGTACTCTTGTTCCTCATGTTATGGTGTTAGAGAAAACAGAGCTGCACTCTGGATGTCCTTGCTTTCACTGCTGCTGTATTCATTACTAATGGGATTCCCTGCCATGAAGCCCATCATCCGGCCAGTCTACCAAAGTCTACCATTGCTTTGAGGTATGCTGAAGGTCACCTACACACTCCTCACGTAGTGTAGGGCATAAAGGTGATGTTCAGGAGTACCATCCTCAGAACTTCTTTGCCTCCAGTGTGAATGCTGTTTTTAACTGTTGGTCTGTTTGCCTCCATCAGTTTTTTGCCATTTTTTCTGTTTATTGGCATTCTCTTGTTTGCTGAAGTCCTCACCATTGCAGAAAAGTACCCATTTGGGGTTTTTGTTCTCTTCTTCATTTTTTGTGTTGTTTGGGGGGGGGTTAATGTCATCCAGGAAGGGTAAATGCCAGTGTGGGAGACAGATTCCCCATAAAGACTGCCACTATAACTGCCTTTTTTTGTTTAGGAGCATCTCATGACTATACGTCTTGTTCGATTTGTCAGGCGTTTGTCCCAAAAACCCTTCGTAGTACAATGTCTTTCCTTTCCTTGTATCTTGAGAACCAGCATCGTAAGCTGTTTACTAGAGATACTATGGATGGAATCTCCTGCCCCAAGGGTCAGCCATCAGGGAGTAAGAAGGTGAAAAAGGTAAGACCAGAATCTTCTGCTGTCCAGACTCTGACAGAGGTTTCTCCCAAGGTTATTACAAACTCAGAGACTCACCTAGTTGTGTTGTCAGATTCCTTTGCCACATCCAGGTTGGAGTCTGGTGAGGATCTGGCAGGCAGTACGTCCAACAAGGCTTTGCAGGCATCTGTTTTGGGTGTTCAGGGCAAAACATGGTCGATTGTTTCTGAGAGGTCTAAGAGGGTTCTGCAGGTTCTTCTTAGGAAAGAAGTTCCTAATACAGTTGTCAAATGCTGTCCTGAATCAGGGCCTTCTGAGTTTTCTAGGATGGATGTCCCCTTAAAAAAGAAACAGAAAAGTAGACATGTTTCTTCTGCTCCAAGGGATATACAAAATAAGTGGCAGGCCTTTACTGGGGGGTTATTTAATGCTTTGCTGATGTTAAGGCCTCCTCAAGGGGTTTTGGTTCCTGCTCCTAATTGATCTTATTTTTCACCTAAAAGGCCCAGTGATTTAAATTCTTCTGAGGAAGAGTTGGATTCTGATGAAGAATCCTTTATTCTAAACAGGTTCCTACTTTTTTAGACTGCAGGTCTGAGGAGGAGGATTCTAACAGTCCAGATACTCCTACTGAGGAAATTTTCTTTGAGGACACAATCTCTATGATGATGGAATTTTTTAAGTGGGATTGTGCCCAGGTTTCTGTTATCCATAAGAGGTACTATACGTTACTTCAGATGGAATCTCCTAAATCTGCGGCTATTCCTCCTGTCTTGGCTGCTTTACTAGATGTTTTTTCTAATGCCTCTGAAGTGACGGATTCTATCCCCCCTGCTCCCAAGAAGTCAGATAGGTTTTATAGGGTGCCTGAAGACTGTTCCTTTCTGTTCAAGTGTCCTGCTGCTGACCCGTTTGTTGTGTCCGTAGCCTTTGATAAGCTATCCCAATTGCTTCCTTCATCCAGGTTACTGCCTTCTGACAAGGACAGCAGAACCATCGACAGGCTGGGTAAGAAGGTTTATACTTCGGCTACCCTAGCCTTTATGGCTGTTAATTATCAGATCCATATGTCTAGGTATGTGTTGGCTGTTCTTTTTCAGGCTTGTCACTTTGTTTCTGATCTTCCAGACTCTGAGAGTAAATCTTCTGTTCTTTCCTTGCTAGGGACTTCTTCTCATGCAGTTTGTCATTCTGTCAGATGTAGTTATGATACAGAGGATGCCTCTTCTAGGGCTGCTGCTTTTGGTTCAGTACTGAGGAAGTATGCTTGGCTTAGGCTTCATCCTTTACCCAATGATATTAAGGCTAAGTTGCTGGATGCTCCTCTGGATACTAAATATTGTTTGGGGAAGCAGCTGCTGCAGGACAAGGGAAGGCCTTACAGGAGCTTAAACGTGTTTGTTTCTCCTGTGCCTACATTTCAGAGAAACTGCCCTTCTAAGCCAGCCTTTGTTTGTAGGCAGTCTCACCCTCCTTCTAAAGGTAAAAATGGTGGTAAATGGGCTCCTTCTGCTAAGACCACTCAGACTGCAGGGTTTCTTAAGCCTTCCTTTCCTGACAAACCAGATGCTGCCGGACTATCCACCTGTTCCCAGCCACATTCCTCTTTCTCTTTGTGTTTCTCTTTCTCTTCCTATTGTGCTTCAAATCACCCAGGATCCTTGGGTTCTGTCAATCATTCATCAGGGGTACGTCATGGTATGGAATTCCCATCCTCCTTTTATGGGCATTCCTCAACCTCTTGGGAACAACTTCCTTTTTTCCCAGAGGTTCTTTGAGATCTCTTTTCTCAGGGTACTATTCAAGAAGTGCCTGTGTCCCAAAGGGGGGAAGGGTTTTACTCAAGAATGTTTCTAGTGCCCAGAAAAGAAGGTACTTGGAGAAAGATTCTAGACCTGTCTCGTCTAAACACTTTTCTGAAGGTGCCTTCCTTTCAGATGTTGTCCCTTCAGACACTTTTCCTCTCTTGCTACCTCAGGCCTCTCTGGTGTCTCTGGATCTCAGGGATGCTTATCTCCATATTCTGATCCATCCTCTTTTCAGGAGATTTTTGTGTTTCTCTGTTGCTTTCTGGCATTTGCAGTTCTGTGCTTTACCCTTTGGTCTTTCTACTGCTACAAGGGTGTTCACCAAATGCCTTGCTCCTGTGATTGTTTTTTGCAGGCTTCAGGGGATCTAAATATTTCCTTATTTGGACAACCTGCTGATTCAGGCATCCTCTCCAGAAGTCCTTTTGCATAAATCTTTATTTTATCATTTCTCTTCTTCAAAGTCTAGGATTCACAATAAACTTCAAAAAGTCTTCCCTGACTCCTTCTCAGGATCATGTCTTTCTGGGTTGCAGGATTCAGACGGTGCCAATGCTGGCATCCTGCTTCCTCCAAAGGCCTTAACTCGCATTTCTTACTTTTAAACTCTTCTTCCCCTGGCCTCCATTTCAGCCAGGGAGTTTCTCAGAGAGGGGTTCATGGCTTCCACCATTCCAATGCTTCCTCTGGCCAAACTTCACATGAGGAAGTTCAAGTAGTTTCTGAAGTCAGTGTGGCTTTAGCACATCCTGTAGACCTTACAGTTCCTCTTCTTCCTTGACTCAAGAAGGAAGTTCTGTGGTGGATTTAGCAGTTGTCTATGAATCCAGGACTCACTTTTCATCCTCCTGTCCCTCTCAGGATCTGTTTACAAACACTTCAGATATGGGATGGGGCAGGGGCGGCTCGTGGCATCGGGCTGCCGGACTGCAGCCCCCTCAAAATAAAAAAATAGAAAGAAAAATGAAAAATAAAAAAAATATATTTTTTGAAATTCGCGGACTTCGCACATGCGCAGCAGTCCCGACTACTGTCGGTCTATGCACATGCTCAAGGCAGTCCGGCAGTCCCCATAGGGGGACACAAGGAGACGTCTGTGCACTTTAAAGTGCACAGACTCGCCAGGAGTATGGGTCGCATCCGGACTGCAAGAGCAGCAGCAGGACTCAGGATGGAGCATTAGGGATCCATCGGGAAGGAGCATTAGGATCTCGCGGGTCTTTCAGTATTGCGCGGGAAGGCTGTACATTAGCTGGATATATTCGTGTGTGTGTGTGTGTGTGTGTGAAAATGCCCCAGGTGCTTATGGTGGTGTGGTAGAGAATACCTCAGGCTTGAACCCTGTACCCTGTATGCAGGTGTTAAAGACTTGAGTTCCCTACCCACCACCATTTGTAAAAAAATTTCAGATTTTTGCCTCATATTCGATCTGATCTGTTCCTCATAATATCTGTGGTTTGTAAATGTTGCAATGCTTGATATTTGATGGTGTAGTAGTAGCACTGTTGCCTCACAGCTGCAGGTTCTTGGGTTTGATTCTTGGCTGGGGTTCCTTCTTTGTGGGGTCTGTATCTTCTCCTGTGTTTGTGTGGGTTTGCTTTTGTGTCCTCCCATGTTACAAAGACATGTCTGCATTATTTCTTCCTGGGCCTCTGCTGAAAATTGTTTATTTGTTCCAAGTCAGACTGTCCTGATTAAAAAATGTTAAATAAAATTGACAGGCATTTGAATTTCAGACTTAAGGGTTTCTGAATGTTTAATTCCTTGCATATTTGATGGTGCAGTGGTAGTATTGTTGCCTCACAGCTATAGGTTTCCTGGTTTGATTCTTGGTTGGTGTGGAGTCTGCATCTCCTCCATGTGTTTGTGTGGATTTGCTCTGGTGCCCTGCCATTTTACAAAGACGTGTCTGCAGTTTTAATCCCTGCTGAAAATTGGTTTTGTTCTGTCCGCAGTAAAATTGACAGGCATTTGAATTTCAGACTTCAGTTTTCTGAATGTTTAATTCCTTGCATAATTAATGGTGCGGTGGTAGTATTGTTGCCTCACAGCTATAGGTTTTCTGGTTTGATTCTTGGTTGGGGTGGCTTCTGTGTGGAGTCTGCATCTCCTCCATGTGTTTGTGTGGATTTGCTCTGGTGCCCTGCCATTTTACAAAGACGTGTCTGCAGTTTTAATCCCTGCTGAAAATTGGTTTTGTTCTGTCCGCAGTAAAATTGACAGGCATTTGAATTTCAGACTTCAGTTTTCTGAATGTTTAATTCCTTGCATAATTAATGGTGCGGTGGTAGTATTGTTGCCTCACAGCTATAGGTTTTCTGGTTTGATTCTTGGTTGGGGTGGCTTCTGTGTGGAGTCTGCATCTCCTGCCTGTGTTTGTGTGGATTTGCTCTGGTGCCCTGCCATTTTACAAAGATGTGTCTGCAGTTATCCCTGCGTCTCTGCTGAAAATTGTTTTTGTTCTGTCCTCAGTAAAATTGACAGGCATTTGAATTTCAGACTTCAGGTTTCTGAATGTTTAATTCCTTGCATAATTGATGGTGCAGTGATAGTATTGTTGCCTCACAGCTATAGGTTTTCTGGTTTGATTCTTGGTTGGGGTGGCTTCTGTCTGCATCTCCTCCCTGTATTTGTGTGGATTTGCTCTGGTGCCCTGCCATTTTACAAAGATGTGTCTGCAGTTTTAATCCCTCGCCTCTGCTGAAAATTGTTTTTGTTCTGTCCGCAGTAAAATTGACAGGCATTTGAATTTCAGACTTCAGTTTTCTGAATGTTTAATTCCTTGCATAATTGATGGTGCAGTGATAGTATTGTTGCCTCACAGCTATAGGTTTTCTGGTTTGATTCTTGGTTGGGGTGGCTTCTGTGTGGAGTGTGCATCTCCTGCCTGTGTTTGTGTGGATTTGCTCTGGTGCCCTGCCATTTTACAAAGATGTGTCTGCAGTTTTAATCCCTGCATCTCTGCTGAAAATTGTTTTTGTTCTGTCCGCAGTAAAATTGACCGGCATTTGAATTTCCAACTTCATGTTCTTCAGAATACATAGTAGCACAACCTTTTTTTAGCAATTTTCAAGTTTATAAGATGAATATTTTAAATTTGTCCCTATTTTTGGGACTGTATTCCCCATTATTGGCTTCGTCCAGGTTTTTGTGCTAAGGTTGACAGCTATGGCAAGAACTGAATTCACTGAATATGTTTGAGGGCTGTATTCCCTCATTACTGGGTTTGTCCAGGTGTTTTGTACTAAGAGGTTGACAGCTATGGTGAGAACTGAATTCACTAAATGATAGCCATTTAAGTTTCAGTCTTCCTCTCTTTACAAAGCAGCTGATGTGGCGTAGTGGTATGTTACTCTGACTGTTTTTGCTCAGGGACCTTGGCAGTAAAATATATGGTGGCAACACAACATTTTATTCTAGCAACTTTCCAAGATTATACAAGCAATGTTTAATGTGTCCCTGTTTTTGGGCTTTTGACCCCCAATACATTTTGGCTTTTTCCAGTTTTCTTGAGCTGCAGTTGAGATGCAGTTGAGTATTGAGTAGATTTTACAAGGAACTGAGAGCTGCAGGGAATAGAAGTTTAGTGCTTTGCCAAGTTAATACTATAGCACAACAGGCTGTGTACTTGCTTTTGATGCAGAAGGTTGTGGGTTCTACTCCCACAAGGGGTAGATGCTGCCGTACTGAGAATGTTCTCCTTGGTGAAGATACTAACTATGAGTTCATTATCAGTTTGCCATCTATTTCCTCTTGCAATATTATTACTAGCTTATCATTTTTTTAATGTAATATAGGCAATTTATTCCTGAGGGGCAACAGACACTTTATTTTTCGATGAAACCATGACATATAAAGGTGATTGCTAGCAGCAACCGCTTCATTAGTTACAGATTTCTTTAATGTGGAATTATTTAGATGACTGACTTCAGAGATTGTGCATATTTACTGATAATGGACTGTAGAATTGTGCATATTTACTGATAAAGGTGGACTGTAGAATTGTGCATATTTACTGATAATGGTGGACTGTGGAATTGTGCATATTTACTGATAATGGTGGACTGTGGAATTGTGCATATTTACTAATAATGGTGGACTGTAGAATTGTGTATATTTACTAATAATGGTGGACTGTGGAAGTCTGAGTAGACTTTTTTATGATAAATGTTCTCAACTGGGCAGTTTTGCCATTATGGGTGCATATGGTTTGTTTCATTGCTTGCTGGAAAAAATGTTCAAAACAAATTTAAAACACCCTGTAACAAGTGTACTGTATTGTACAAGGAATATAATTTTAGTACAATGAGGAAGGTGTATCAAAGAGCACATGTATGTTTCATATGCAAGGAGCCTATGATTCGAAAACAGCCAAGAATTAATCTTTATCTGCCACTGGCAAAATGTATTTTCTTTGAATGTGGGTTTCAATGCTGTTTCAATGAATGTGAGTTTCAAGGGCAGAGAAGTTTTAATGCTAAGTTTTCATTGTGAGACTGCATTGCTTTGTTTAACAGATGACTTCGTGTTTGTGCTGTAAAATACAAAATAAAACTTTCAAATGAAGTCCAACTCATCATAGAAGTAAAGCAGTATGCACATTAGTGTTTATGGTAAATGGAGTGAAATAGCCAAAGATAATGGTTCATTGGAATGGCTGCAGAGGCTCCATTCAACCATTATTTTGTCAGGGGGGGAAGGGCAGCAAACTCAGACAGGCCCAGCTGAACTATACCTCCCAACTGTCCAGATTTTCAAAGAATGAATAGATTTTTGCTTCTTATTTTTGGTTTGTTGTTCATAAAATTTGTAGTTTTAATTCCTAAATGATTTGCCAGAAGTCACTCTAAGTTTCATACTTCATAACCTTCAGAAAAATGCATGTTAAAGTAAGAGCTGTTCTATCAACTGTCTCAATTTATACAAGAGCAATTTTAGTACTGTTTATATGTGCCCCAATATATTTGGCCTTGTTCAGATTTACTGCATTAACAGGTTGAGAGGTACATGCAAATAAATTGCTTTATAGAATTAGGCATAGCCAACCTCTCAACTGTCCCCAATTTTGGCTCAAAATGTTGCTCTTCCCCTTATAATCCCTGCAAAATAGCAATTTTGGAAGAAAACATGGAGGGTTTACAATTAAGAAATAACTGTAATAATCAAAGTTATAGATTACTTGAAATGCATGTAGATTCTTTTATATTTTGTCAGCTGCTCAAGGTAGCAGTACTAATATTAAAGTGTCCCTTCTTTGACAGGTAGCAGCTGTATTGTGTGTCTATTTTATATTTTTGCATCACGTTTTTATCCATTTTTCAAAAAATTGTGTTTTTTGGCAAATTAGTGACATCACTAAAGACTGAAGTTAGAAAATGACAGACATTTGAGTTTCAGATTTTATACCCTTCAGAAAATTCATACTAATGCAAGACCTATTCTATTATCTTTCTAAGTTTATCAGAGCAATATTTAAAAATTGTCCTTATTGTTGGGCCTTTGTCCCACTTCTGTGTATGGCTTTGTCCAGATTTCTTGCTCTTGAGGTTGAGAGGTATGACAAATGTGTCAGGGCCATCACAGTCAGCCAGAGAGATTTCAAATTGTGACATGCTTGTTGCACCCCACTCCCCCATGTAGTGACTCTGGATGTGTCCACGCAAGGCAAGGAGTAGTTGTATCTACCTTGGATGGGGAGGACACACTGCATAAGTACTACAGTGGCTTTTCATCTGTCCTTGATTTTGCAGAATGGTCTGGTTTCTGTCATATTTTTGTACTGTTGATTTATGCTTATTACTCAAAGTGCCTGTTGCTCTGTGTTTTTAAGTAGAAATGCTTTAATGACCATAAGGTAAGCTTGTCTGAGCTCGTAAGATGCAAGTAAGCTTTAATAAGCATACTGTTAAAGAATTGCCAACATTGAAAGCCTTTCTGTTGTTGCCATGCAGAGAATACTTGACTAGATAATGTATAAGCCTTGGGTATTAAAGGACAGGATTCCATTATTTTAAAAAGCTCATTACACTTGTTGGAGACTTCCAGTCATCTCTACAGACTTTACCCGTAAACTAAACAGAATGCCAATCATGTGTGGTCCATAACCTGTACAGTAATCCTTTAAGCAATGTATCTTGAGCTTGTTTCTTGTTTGCTTTTCATTTTTACTTTTATCATGTTTTCCCCATGAAACAAGTTGTCAGGCAGCAGGTCTTTTTGGATAAGAAACATTTTTACAAGTGGGGGCATCACATAGATTTCTACTTTCAGCATGTTACTTGGTACTTTAATAAAGCTGAATATATTATAATTAGGACTGCAGTGCAAGGATAAGTGGTTTGAGTTGAGTGCTTCTGGTTTTTCTTATACTTGATTTTGACTGGCATTCCAGTAATGTATTTAAAAAGTAATTTATTTTTCATGCCTCACAACCTTTTGTTTCCATCTAGATATTAAGTAAGCTGTCATGCAGCCAATGCATTGAAATATTTTTATTCTTCTACACTTATTTTTGTCTTGATTGGACTTTCATAATGATGGTTTGCCACCCAGGGCAGCGTATTTAATTAAAGTTAGTTTTTTGTGGTTTTGTGCATAGCTCCTCCCCTTTCTGATTGACCACACCCCCTCCCCTTGACCCCACGCATTCAGCTGTCTCCTGCAGCCCCCCTGTGATTTGAAGTCACCAGCCGCCACTGGGATGGGGTGCAACATTTGACTTCCTTAAGGTTCAGGGAGTGTGGTTACCTCATCAGTAGAAGGAGCACATCAACATCAAAGAGATGAGAGCTCTTATGCTGGCTCTTCAGACTTTCATCCTCTTTTCTCTCGGGGGCCTCTCAAGGTATTCATGGACAATACTACAGTTATGTGGTATATCAGCACATGGGGGCAACAAGATCTTACCTTCTTTGCTGACTGGCACTTCTGGTATGGGATTTGGCTGTCAAGTATCAAGTGACTGTTAAGGCAGTTTATATTCCTTCAGATCAGAATATTGTGGCAGACAATCTGAAGAGGTTCTTCACTCAATCCCATGAATGGATGCTCCACAGGGATGTGTTTCTGGACATTGTTCACCTTTGGGGTACTCCTCAAGTAAATCTCTTTGCCTCCCCTCTGAACAGACAACTTCCTCTGTTTTGTGCCAGAGTCCCGGGTCCTCTGGTATGAGAGGTGGACGCCCTCTCGTTTTCTTGGAAGGGGATGTTTCTTTATGCATTCCCTACCCTTCCTGTTATTCTGAGAGTTCTGTTCAAGATTCAACAGGATGCTCCCAGGATCTTGTTGGTGACTCCCTTTTGGCCATGACAGCGCTGGTTCCTTCTACATCACCATCTAGCCAAGAGCAATCATCACATGTTACCTCACAGGGTGGTTCTACTCACACAAGATAAGCGATCTGTCATCTATCCCCACCTGTCCACACTTCAACTGACACTGTGGATGATAGAGTTTTGTTCCCTCATAGACACCTTTTTTCTGAGGACATGCTGCAGGTCCTGCAGGAGGCCAGGAAACCTACTACTAGGAAATCCTACTTATCTAAATGGAAGACGTTTTCTATTTGGTGTCTTTCTTGTGACCTGAACCCACTTACTGTGGATGTTCCTTTGGTTCTCTCTTATTTGTGTGAGTTGCTCAATGCTGGTTTGGCCTATTTTTTTATTAAGGCCCATTTATCTGCTTTTTCTGCTTGTCTGTCTTTTACTCCCACCTTAGCTTCTAGATTTGGGACTAAGCAATTTCTTGAAGGCATCCTTAATATTAAACCTCTCAGGAAGCCTGTTCCTCCTCCCTGGGATCTTAATTTCATTCTGGAGAAATTGACTCAGGCTCCTTTTGAGCCTACTGTTTCAGCTTCCTTGCAATATGTTTTTGGAAGACAGTTTTTTTTGTTAGTTCTTACTTCTGCCAGATGGGTGCCTGAGTTGCAAGCCCCTATAGCTTGTCCACCTTTTTTGATATTTTACGAGGACAGGGTGTTGTTGCATACTAATCCTTATTTTATGCCCAATGTGGTTAATGAATTGTCACTTAACCATACTATTAATTTGCCTACTTTTTTCACATCTCCACAATCTGACAGTGAGAGGGTGCTGCCTACCTTAGATGTGCATAGACAGCTCAGACTTTATTTGGATAAGGCTAAGGCTGTCAGAAAATCTGACCAGTTATTTGTTTCCTTTCATCCCCTCTCTTTAGGATTGGCTGTTTCCAAGCAAACTATTTCCACTTGCATTTCAAAGGCTATTTCTTTTTGTTACACTTTTCATGGTGAGGGATTTCCTTCTTCTGTAAAGGCTCATTCCAATAGAGCTGTGGCTTCTTGCAGTACTTTTTTCAAAGGCTTGGATGCTAATTCTATTCTTGAAGCTGCTACCTGGACGTCTAGGCATACCTTTACCAAACATGACCACTTGGATGGCATCTCCAGAGCTACACCTGGTTTGGATGCTGCCATTCTTCATGGCTTCTTGGAGGCTCTGCTGCTTCCTCCTCCCAGGTTTCTTCTTGACCTTTGCCATCTCCCATTAGTAAGGAATACTGCAGCGGTGAATGTAAGGACATAGTACAGTTGTGTAAAATCTTACCATAATGGTAGATGTCCTTGCCTTCACCACTTCAGTATTCACTCCCTTCCTCCTTCCATCCCCCTAGTCTTTTTTCTTTCCTAGATGTGCAGGTTCTTTTTGTTTTTCCTTAGACTGCTGTTCCTACTGGGGCAATCAGTTCTGAGGATGGTATGCCTGAACATCACTTTTATGCCCTACCCTACATGAGGACTGTGCACATGACAATCAGTGTATGTTAAAGCAGTGGTAAACTGGTAGACTGGCCAGATGATGTCTTCATGGCAGGGAATCCCATTAGTAATGAATACTGCAGCGGTGAAGGTAAGGACATCTACCATTATGGTAAGATTTTACATAATTGTACTTTTTCATGTTAGAGTGCTAAAGAGAATGCAACTGTACTTTGGTTCTTTATGTTACTGTCTAAAGGAGAACAGAGATGTACTCTAGTTCATCACATTAGGGTGTGAGGGAGAACAGAGCTGTACTGTAGTTCCTTATATTTTGGAGAACAGAGCTGTGCTATGGTCCATCACGTTATTATATGTGACATCCGCATAGAAGACAAAGCAGAAGCAGTGGTTGCATTAAAACAATGCAGCCCATATGGTGCTGGCAAAAATTGTCATGAACCAAACTCTGGTGAAGGATCTCCGACACCTAACTCAGTTCTGCCACAAAGACAGCTTGGAAGTTTTTCATGGACTGCTTTGTAAGTATTGTCCCAAAGGTTGAACATTTTTCTTACAGTGGGATAAAAATAAGAGCAAGTAGTAGTGTGATGTCCCAAAACTAACTCTTCTGCCAAGGGTGATATGAATTACCACATTGTATACCCTAGGGCAGAGCAAGATTAGGTGGCCAAGCCAAATTTTGAAGGTTGAAAATATGATTACATATTTGACATGATCATAGATGTGCTTCTGGGGAAAACAGGAAGTCTTCAAATGCCAAGTCAGGACATGCCATGCATTCTAAAGAACATTGCCAAGTGTGACAGACCAGATAAACAAGAAGTTATTATAAGGCATGTGTCATGGTTTGGTAAGTTACAGACAAAGTGACTGAGACCTCCTTCAGACAGATTTTGTTGGTGTTCCAAGTTTTAGGGAGGTAACAGTATTGTGGTTAAGCTGTGACTCAGTAGTGCTTTATTGCATCTGACACTGATGCAAAGACAATGCTTGGAGTAGCTGTGATTTGTTAATCGGCAAGTGTTACCCAGATTAGAATATGGAGTAATGAAATCTGAAATAATACAGTTGATTATAAAAGGACATATTAATAGTCAGAGATGCATCCAAATTCCATGTTGTCAGAGTGAGTGTAGAAGATAAAAGTAAAGTCACTGTATTCACCATTCATCAGACCTACGACTTAGCACAATGCCCCCTTTGATATATGTCTAGCATGGCATATCTGACAGTTGGAAAGTCCACAGTGATTCCTCACTAGAAGATTACAGAGGGTAAGTAGCCTGTGCTAAGTAGACTGCCTCAAGGCTATCTCGCTGTATTCTCTCTACTAGATGCTGTTGTGGGGAGATATGCCTGGCATACAAGGCATTGTCAGACCCCACTCTGATGTACCTCCTGCATATCTGCAAAACAAACAACAACAGAATTGTGCATTCTGAAGATGGAAACCTTGGGTGTGATATAAATAGGATCTGCAGGACAGATAGTTTTGCATCACAGAGACTACCCCTTCCATATGAAGCAGAGTTCCTGTCTAACCCAATGGAAGAGTAATGTGGACAACTGGATTGCTAGCAGGGTATGCATCCCTGGTTTGGCACCTATGTCTCTAATGGATGCAGACAGTGTGCAACTGGTTTATTTCCACAGGCCCTGCTTACACTTATCAAGGGTAGCAGATCTTGTCAGAGATTTGGAATACATGCCTATGTTTAAAAAAGCCCTTGTATTCATTAGCCTAGTAAACACATAAGCAACCTATGAACCTAATAACGTATGTTGAGATTCAAATTATGAGTGAGTATTATTGAGAAATTGGTATTGGTGAGGAACGTAAGAAGAAAGACAGGTGGTGGTAGCTGATTTCAGTACTTGCAAGCAGGTGGTGAATAAATGGACCAATGAAGAGCCACTTCAAGTGGCTTCCGGAAATAAACCTCTAAGTGGACGATGGACTACCTTGGTTGCATTAACATTGTGTTGGACAGAAACTTCCTCTGCCCATTTCAATAGGTATTTTACATCCACCTATACTACCACAAAGTCAAGCAGATGGGAACTCAGTTTAATGCCTCATCTGAAGGACAGCACACTCATGAGTGAACACCCCCCTTCTGCTGTACTACATTACCTGAAGTTCATCTAGCTGGTGTGGGACTAGCACCCACAGCATTCTTTACCAAATGTGACTTTGCCACCTATTGTGCCAATGATATTGCATTAGGTCCATCCATAAGGATTCACCCTGTACATGAAAAGGCAGCATGGCAGCTCCACAGGGATGCAAACAGTAGAAGAAAAAGAATAGGAAATGGTGTAATAAATGCACTGATTGCTGTCTTGCCATGCGTAATTGGTTAAAAAGTAGTAGAACATTAATTGCAGTATAGCGTAAAGACAGCTCACTGGGCAGTGATTTGCACTCTAGTAAAAGTAAGTTTAAAACTATGTATGATATGTTGTTTAGAAGTCATTAGAAAAAAAATTCAGCATGAGACCATGGAGAAACACACGTGATAAAGGACAGATATAAACAGTTGTAAGTCAACAAATGCAATGAATAAATAATAATAAATAACCTGTTTCTCATTGTTCAAAGCCTTTGCAACCAGAAATGCTTCTGAGTAATGCAGTTAATTGTAAGTGTAGTGATAATAATTTATATTAATGTTTGTGGCTAACTTAGCTGCCCTTGCTCTCTTTGTGGTGTAAGTTTATAAATACATTATATTCAGGGCCGGTGTTAGCATTTTGGGGGCCCCCAGCAGATGTCAAGTTGGGGGCCCCCTAGGGACTTCCTGTCTACATATCACCCTATTGCTGATACCCCTCCTAAACAACCTTTTAGTTCATGTTGCAAACTGACTGACCTGTAGCTACAGTGCTCTTAATTACTACAGACCTGTGTACCACACTATGTTAGCCCATCTCACAAAGGGAAAGTTACTAGAATGTAGTTGCACCAATGATACATTGCAGGACCTCTATGTACACGTCTGGACTTGGGTGAAATGGGGCCCTAGGCCTACTGTTTTACACACACACACACACACACACACACACACACACACACACACACACACACACACACACACACACACACACACCATACTATCCAATCTTCCCCTGATCACTCCGCACCTCCATCTTGGACTTCTGATGCTATGCACATTACTTTTTCCTTCCCTTTCTCAAATTTTGCTTTACTCTTCATATTGTCAGGCATCAGTGAAGCTGTATTTTAAGCTTTAGAGAGTGCAGTGGCAACCTGTTCTTTTGTGATACTTGGAAGTGGAGTAGTAGAGAGGATTTTTGGGGGGAGATCTGAAAGTGATATGGAGGTGAAATTTGAGCTGAATTTATCAGACAGCAGATTTGCTATGTTTTCCGGCTGAGTATAGGTGATGCCATCTACAACTAATTCCACACATTCTTGGGTGTTGCCCTTAAGATTGTGGACTTAACTGAAAGATGCCTTATGGTTATTCTTAGTTTTGGAAGCTATGTTTACCTCAAAGTCTGCTTTCAGAGAATTGACTAGTACCCTGATTCACTTGTTTAGACTAATGCGGGACATATTTCTCTATTGTGCACATTTCCTCTTACTTCTTGAGAGGATTTTCTTTATTTTGTTATACAAACTATTAATACTAGGGGTCCACTAGGGTAGATTGCTTTTGCGGTTTGACCGGGGTTTATTTCGGTCTGGTGCTGCCATTTTTATGCTTCAGCTGTTTATATGGTTATACTGGCTTTTGTGTTTGTCTCTGCATAGGTTTCTAGGTTTTCTGGATTTGGGGGAGCTTGGAAACTAGCTATGCTGTCCCTTAATAGGGAGTAATTTACCTTAGAGAAGTTCTTAAAGTTTTTTGGGGGTTAAGTGGGAGGACTAGTTTTACCTTTATTTCAAGGAAGACTACTTTATGATATGATCTTACTAGTGAGGACATAACTCTAGGGGTGTGCAGCACTCTCCCATATTTGTGAGCACCAGATGTAGGATATTTGTTTCCCTAATGGGAGTGCAGACTAGCTGCTCCAGGACATTTGAATTTACAAAATCAAAAAAAAAATTGGGCCTGCATGTTAGTGGTCATTTATGCCTCCCAATTAATGGAGGGGTAGTTAAAATCACCCAAGGGTATGGTATTGGGCTAAATGGTGAGTGATTCTAGTAACTTCAGGTATGATGTATGGGTTTTCTCAATTGTGGTGGGGGGCCTGTACCTAGCAAGAGTATGGTAATGGATTTTTTTCTAATGGTTACCTCGACATAGAATAGCTCAAGCATGTCGTATTCTTTGACCAGCCTTGAGATGTGCTTATCCTTTATGTAGATAGATACACCTGCACCTTTAGCTCTTTTATGTTCAGTGAATGGCAGGAATGCATGAAAAGCATTATAGCCATGCACTGTCATTGTGCTTTCCATAGCTTTGAACTATGTTTCAGTAACTGCACAGAGGTCAGCATTCTCTAGGGTGAGGAGAGCTTTCAGGGAGTGCAGTTTCTTGTTGAGGCTCCTAGCATTGAACAGTAACACCTTTAGCTTGTCCTAAGTAGCTTTTGTTATGTTGGAAGGTTTGTCTGTTTGACAATGCCTAAAAAAAGGCACTATAGGGGTGGATAATATTTTGGCCAATATCTGAAAGCCTAGAGGTGAGAGGTGAGAGGTGAAGACCATCCCTGGAAAATCAGTGTGTTCTATCAACCATGTCCTGCAAGGCTGACAAGTATTGGAACCCTTTGGAATGATAATAGCTAAGCCCATTGTTAAAGTTGATAATTGTGGCAACATCCTTGGAGATGGTAGAATGCTGCTCAGTGCTAGGCTCATACCTGCCTGTGACACATATTCTGAGAGCTCAATCTTGTCTCTTTTCATATAGTCCAAGGACATACATCTCAGATCATTCATGCCCACATGGACTATGACTGAGTCATATTCGTACTTAGGGGGAAGTGACCTGAGTGCTTGCATGATCTGGTGAATCCTGGTCCGACAGGCAACTAACTGTAACTTTCTCCTTATCCAGCCTCGTAAGAGGGACATAGAGAAGGAGTTCCAGGCGTTAGCAACATGGTAAGAATACAGACAATGTCCAGCAGATCTGCTAGGTCTGTGAACAGATAGGAGTTTTTGGTCATTGGATCATAATGGACTGACTAGGAGCATAGTTGTGTACAATGTTATTTAGTGTTTGACATGCACTTGGAGTCTGGATAATCATATAGGTGGTAAGAAGCGGTGTAGATGTTAATATATGGGGGTATTTCTAATCAGTTTAGGCTTTTTAGTGCTATACAGTGGTGGGTTCTGAAATGGGGTATGTGCTGCACATTTAACAACTTTTTATAGCATTCTCAACTTTTGATTTTTTGATGTCTGAAGGTTAGTATGGACAACCATAGAAAAGTACTTATTTGATGTATACAGAGAATAAAACAATAGATTTGACCCTTAGAATGTGATCTAAAGGAAGGTATTGTTGACAGAGGACTTTGATGTGTACTTATAAACATAAAATAATTAATTTCTGTCGCACTTACTAGTACTAATAATAAAACTATTTACTAAAATCTCAAGTTGGGGACAAGGTTTTATTTATTTACTTAGTTCATTAGTTTGGCTAATTTGTTTGTTTATATTTTTATTTTTTTTCTGTGTGGATAGTCCAACTGGTACTCCTTTTAGCCACAGTCTGTAAGAAAAAGAAAAACATATACCATTAATAGTTTATACCAATTTGGCTAGAACTTGCTTCTTGATTTCTACAGCCAATTAGGTCCCTTGCTTCACTGAAGCAGACCTGATTGAGAGCAGTTAACAAGTAAAGCAAGGGACCTGATTGGCTGCAGCCATCAAGGAAGCAAGTTCTTTCAGGAGGAAAAAAAAAGCGGAATCGCGTGACGGCACTGCTAAAATGAACGAGGTGCCAAGCAAGGAGTGGAAGCGATTTTGAAACCCGTGGCTTTGTACGTGGGGAGATAATCAGGAGCTCCCCGTGGCTGCAGGTTTGGCGGGTGCCTAACGCCAGCTATGATTATATTCATTAAGGTTGTGGTACTGATTTGAGTGCCATGTGTTCATTCAGAAACTATGTGAGACACTGGTGATGAGAAGTGTGTTGCTCTTGCAGAAAGTGAATAGACATATTAGCAAAGGTTTATATATGCATGAGGTATGTATGTATACTCTTTTTTTAATTTCTTCAAATCTTTTGGGTTTCTAATACTATGACAGAAATGGACCCCATTCTTAAGTTAAAGTGCAATTAAAGTTAATGAAATTAGTACTGTTTCACTCTTTGATGTCTGCCAAAAGTGCTCTTTGCAGCACCTGCAATGTGCCCAGTAATGACTCCTTCTGCAATTCTTATGGGGTTACATGGATTGATAGCATATCTAAATAAGATTGTAGATTCCTTTTTATAAGACCCGTTGCTCCCACTACTATTAGAGCTGTCTGGGTGTCTTTCTTCCACATGGCTCTCATTTATGTTTGCAGATCCTGATATTTTATGACTTTGTGTCTCTCTGTACGCAAGACACTATAGTCACTGGGTGTGGCAATTTCAATGATCAAAGTTACTTTTGTCTTTTTTTCTTGGACCAGTATATCCAGTTTTCCCGCATCTATATTTTGAACTGTTGGTAATGGGTGATCCCATGTGATATAAACCATCATTTTCTATGATGCTTTGTGGCTCACGTTTCCAGTGTTTTTCATCCACTTGACTACCATAATATTTGCACAATCCCTAGTGCAGCAGTCTCGCCACATTATTATGCCGTTCAGTATACAGTCCTTCTGCTGTGTATTTGTCTGTCTTGTCATGTTCTCTGCTGAAGTATATGATAGTGGATGTTGTAGCAGAGAACATGACAAGACAGACAAATGGACACCAGTATAGCATAGAAAGTTGTGGTGTGAACCAGGTACTTTGCATCTGTGGTGGAAAAGTGATGGTGAACAGAGTAATTCAATGACTAAGGTTAACACAAATTATGCGTGCTTGTGTGTGTGTGTGTGTGTGTGTGTGTGTGTGTGTGTGTGTGTGTGTGTGTTTGCATGTGTCTGCAAATGTATGTGTGTGTATGTGTTGCTTTGTGTGCATTTGGTTTGGAATTTGTATCAGTGAACCATCATGCAAAGTTGGACTGACAGCTGCATGATGAGTGAGTGTGTGGTTGTTGTCCAGTGGGCCTGCTGCAACAACTGATGGCAATCCTGAGCTGAGGTCATCAACAGCTGTCTTCCCCATTGCTGTCACAGTACTGTGTTTTTATGGGTGATGCAGTGGGTAGCTGCAAATCAAAGCTGGACTTATCTGTTGCATCACTGTTGTATGAAGAGATGGGGAAATAGCCATGGTTTACTGGTACATTGTACAAGTGTGTGTACGTGTGTATTTAGTAGATGATGGTGTAAAAGGGAACAGTGGATTTGAGCTGGACTGGCACCTACTTTGTTGGGGGAGCATCTGGTATCACTTCAATGGGCTTGCTGCAACAATTGGTAGGTGCCTCAAGTGAGCATTAGCAGCATCTATGATTCCTCATAGTTGTTGCCTCATTGTTTTGTGGAGAAGTGGGTAAAGCAACATGGTTCAATGACACACTGTGGGTGTGTGTGTTTAGCGTTGTGTGCTGTAACAAAGACTGATAGAGTTTAGCTGGGCTGACAGCAGTCCTGCTCAGGAAACAACGGGAGATAGTGCAGTTTGCTTGCTCCAACTGAATTGGGTTGCAGTGACCTGAGATCCTTATGAGCAGTGGTTGCCCATAGTTATTACATCACAGTTTTAAGAACATGTGGGCAAATTATCATGGTTTACTGGTACATTGTACAAGTGTGTATGTGTGAATGTATGTATGTATGTTTAGTATATATTGTCTAATCGAGAATAACTGATTAGAGCAAGACTTGATATATCACTTATTGGAGGTGATTCTGGTGTCAGTGTAGTAGGCTCACTGCAACAAATGTTACATGTCCTGAACTTATATCAGCACTGGAGATCCTGTGTAGCTGTTGCAGTGTTGCTTTCTTGAAAATTTGGCAATGTAGCATGATTCACTGGTACAGAGAGTGTGTGTGTGTGTGTGTGTGTGTGTGTGTGTGTGTGTGTGTGTGTGTGTGTGTGTGTGTGTGTGTGTGTGTGTGTGTGTGTCTGTGTGTGTGTGTGCGCGCATGTGTTGGATGGTATTACGGTGAACAATGGAGCTAAGCTGGACTGGCACCAACCCTGTTTAGGGATCATCTGGTGTCCATGTAGTGGGCTTGCTGCAACAACTGTTCAACTGTTAGGTGTCCTGAGCTGACATCACCTGCAGCTTGGGACCCCACATGCATTGCAGCATTTTTTGTGGAGAGGTGGGTAAAGCACTATGGTTCAGATGTACATTGTGTGTCTCTGTGTGTGTTTAGGATGGGTGGTGTAACAGAGAATGATGTAGCATAGCAGTGCTGAGACCAACCCTGTTATATAGAATGACTGTTAGGCACCCAGAGCTGACATCTCCAGCATCTGTGGTTCACCGTAGCTGTTGAATCAGTGTATTGTGGAGAGGTAGGCAAGCAATGGTACATTGTGGGTGTTTGTGAGTTTAGCATGTGCGGTGTAACTGAGAATGATACAGCTTAGCTGGGCTGACAAGAATCCTGTTAGGGGAACACCTGGAGTCAGTGCAGTGTGCTTGATCCAGCTGATACTGTGTTGAGGAGGTTTGCCTGGCTTCATTTTCAGAACCTCATACAGGATGTAAAAATGAACTCTGAAATTCACCTTTGAATAGAGATTTTGGTCCCATTGCTGCAAAGGTTATCAAAAATGTGATGAGAGGTTTAAGTTGATATACATGGAATTTCTCAGATTTATTTTATCCCTCCCTGTCTAAATTTTCCAAAGGTTATTTTGTTCCCTTGTCCAACTGCATCAAGAAACAAAACAGTCTCAGCAATATGCTGTTAAGCAGACAAAAACAATGCTGGTGAGGTTCCCAAAATAAAGGAGGAACTCCTGAGAACAAAGGACAGTAAAAAAGGTCAGAATTAATATGTAAGGGGCATTGTGCCACCTCCCACCCTGGCATTCTGTTATCTCTTCCAGAAAGTCTGATTCTATATTTATGTCTCTTTGGCAACAGGTTGTTTCAGACAAATGGGTTCTGAGACTGACTCTGTGGGAAAA
The DNA here is from genome assembly GCF_019279795.1 of Protopterus annectens. Lineage (NCBI taxonomy): Eukaryota > Metazoa > Chordata > Ceratodontiformes > Protopteridae > Protopterus > Protopterus annectens. The sequence continues at coordinate 1,830,531,416 of NC_056732.1, read as the reverse complement.
GATCCCTCACTTAGAGGGAATTATTCCACATGCCAAGACCAAATCCATCTGTTGCCTCCTGTTCTATAGCACATGCTTTACTGGGATGGGATAATATAAATAGTTCATTTTTCCCAGTGGGGAAGAGGTTTTAATTTAATAATGTTTCTGCTGCCAAAAAAAGGAAATGCTTGGAAATCAGTTATGGACCATCGTCTTAAACCAGTTTGTGATAGTGCCTGAATTTAAGATCCTTTCACAACACAGTCTCTTACCCCTTCTTCCCCATTTGAGATTTTTTTGTAGCCTTAGATGTTCTTCGTGTTTCACTGTTGCAGTCATCACACTTGGGTTATCTGTCTGCAGGTAGCCTTCAGTTGGCCCGAATACCAGAGATGTCATATTTCTGCGTCGGTTGCTGTAGTTTCAGGACTGACGTCAGGTCATCAGGGGTATAAAAACAGGCAGCCGATGCCATCACATCAGTCTTTCTTGCCGAGGAGCCTGAAGCAGAAGCAGTTCGCACGAGTGCCAGTCGGCCGCTACCTAAGTTTTCATTTCTGAATTGAATCATCCTGAAGTCTTCTAAAGCTAGGTACCCCATTGGGAATCCTTTTTTCTTGCTCTAACTGATGTCAGGAAAAAGTTAACAATTGTCTCGTCTATGGAAAGCAAATACCACACCTAGATTTGCATTCTTACTGCTTCACCTGTTGAGGCCCAGACCACGACGTACCTCACCATTAGTTTTGTGCTTTGTTCAACACCCGAACTATTCATCGTCGGGCCCTTATTGTTGCCAAATACTTTTGCTCTCGATCTCCGTATTCCAAAATGGCTTCGGTAAGCCATCCGACTACTGATCTTCTGAAAAAACGTAAGGATACAGACAGAGACAGATCGCACAGGTCCAAAACTGCCAATGATGCTTCTGTTAAGCTAGTTCATTGGTACTCTGTGAGGCACTTTCACAGCCTCTGATGCCTACTTTGATGGATTCGCAGGCCTCTACCAAGACCTGTTCGGAGTCCGGTATGCTGTGAGACACTTCTTTGACTACAGAACCTGTGGGATGTCTTTACCTTGGATAGGTCCGGAGCCACTGTGCAGGAACCGGCTTCCGAGGAAGTTCCTCACATTACCAATATTCAACACAAACCAACGACTTCTTTCACGTCTTCAGTTCTTTCTAAAACTACAGAGTTTCTAAAGCCTAGAGTATGAGCTATGCCTAACTCAAGCACCTGCTCCTTGCCACAATCTCAAATGCTTAAAATGGCAGAAGACCTGATCATGTTGATTAGGGGAAGCCAGCCTTCCCCTGCTAAGAGAAAAAGAGACCTGTCCCCAGCAGCTTTAAATGACCAAGAGTCCGATGACTCTGACTTTTCTGAATACGAAGACATGCCTTTATCTGCTTATGAGGATTCAGATGCAGAGGAATGCATTCCTTCTGCTTCCCCTCCAGAGGATTTTTCTTTTGGTGAAATCCTACATACTTTGAGAGAGCATTTCCACTGGGAATGCCAGGATTATCCACAGTCCAAAAAGAGACTCAAGGAATTTTTAGATTTGCACAGCACAGACCCTTAGCTATCCCTCCTGTTCTGGATGTTGTGGATGATGTTTTTATGGAATCCAGTCTAACTCCTGATACTTTACCCCCTGCTCCAGTGTAACCAGACAGGTACTACAGAGTCCCTGACTCTAACAAATTTCTTTTCAAATATCCTACTGCTGACCCAGAGGTCATTTCCCAAGGGCCTAAAGGCATAAAAGCAACTGCAGCTAAGAATCACAACCCTTTGGACAGGGATTCCTGACCTTTAGACAGATGGGGCAAAAAAGTATACATCTCTGCAACTCTCGCCATTAGGGCATTGAATTGCCAGTTCCACATGCTGAATTACCAGAAACATATTATGGAACTTTTTAAGCAAAAATTATCTACCTTTCCTGTCTGTGCAGAAAATAAAGAATTACAGGAGCTTATGCATTCTGCAAGCCAAGTCAGCAAACATACCCTGCAATGTGGGTTTGATGCCCTAGAAGCATCTTGCATGGCAGTAGTCACAGGTTCTGTACTTAGAAGGTATGCTTGGCTTAAGGAGCAGACCTTGCCAGACCATGTCAAATCAAAATTATTGGTTGCTCCTTTAAACAAGGACAATCTGTTTGGCTCCAAAGCAGAAGAGGTTTTAAAAAAGATGGAAGAAAAGGTTAAGTCTATGCAGACAGTCAAAGATTTTTTGCAAGTGCGGCCTCCAAAATTCAGTAGGCGTTGCCCCTCGAAACATTGGTCCTTTTCAGCACCCTCTAGGCCATCTCAAACTAGACCCAGGGGAACCAGACCCCCCCAGATTACAGTCTTAGGGTATGCGGAGATCTAAGCAATAGAGTACCTCAACTTCTAAAACATGGAGTGCTAAGCCCCCCCTTTATGGAAAAAATTTGCAATGACTTCTCATCTTCACTCCTCTCCTCTGCCCAGTTGCTCATGCCCCTCAGAGGGAAACTTGCTTACCATGCAAAAAACTGGACCTCCATCACCAAAGGCCAATGGGTCCTCAACATAGTATCTCAGGGGTACAAATTATATTTTCACAGGCTGCCAACCCCAACAGGGTTCCAAACCTTCCTCCAAACCAGTGGGCAGATGCACAAAACCAAGTTCAATCCCTGCTCTCCGTAAGAGCAATTCAGCCTGTTCCTGCAGAACAGATAGGTCAAGGGTTTTATTCTAGACTTTTCCTGGTACCCAGAAAAGAGGGAACCTGGCGCCCAATCTTAGATCGTTCCATTCTAAACACCTTCCTGGTGGTACCAAAATTCAAAATGCTCACCCTTCAGCAACTTCTCCCTATACTGTCCAAAGATGCCTGGTTAGCCAACCTAGACCTAAATGAAGCCTATCAGCACAACCCTGTCAGGGACTCATGCAAGAAATATCTATGTTTCAGGGCAGGATCTATGCATTATCAGTTCTCTGCACTTCACTTTGTCTTATCCACTGCTCCCAGAGTCTTCACAAAATGCCTGGCTCCAGCCATTGCCTATTGCAGACAGATACATATTCAAATATACCCTTACCTGGATGATTGTCTGATTCAGGCAGACAGTTAGGAAAAGCTATTGCAGCACCTGACATTTGTAAAGGACCTTCTAACCTCGCTGAGGTACACTGTCAATGAAAATAAATCAAAACTAGTCCCCAGTCAAAAGATTGTATTCCTGGGACCAGGCTTAGACACAGCATCCCAGATGGCATTCCTTGCTCCAGAAAAACAAGCCTATCTAACAGGTTACTTCACTCAAATGGCCACCAGAACCCAGCTATCTGCAAGAAAAATCCTGCAGGCTCTAGGATTCATGGCCTCTTGTATTCTGCTAATTCCATATGCCAGACTGCATATGAGGAAACTACTATGGTACTTAAAAAATCTTTGGTGCTAACATTCTCAGGACCTGGAAACCATCGTACCTTGTCTAAGGATAAAGTTTCTTTGGTAGGCAGCAGATGCAACCACAACAAAGGACTTCCCTGTACACAACCCCATGCTGCCCAGACCCTAACCACAGATGCGTCAGACTATGCCTGGGGGGGGGGGGGGTGCACATCTGGATGACAGATGTATTCAGGGCCAATGGAGCCCAAGCCAAATTCATCTGCACATCAACCAAAAAGAAATGCTAGCTGTTCAGCATGCTCTGACAGCCTTCAGATCCCTACTCTCACAAGGACCCCTGCTTATAAAAACCAACAACACCACAGTGATGTGGTACATCAACAAGCAAGGGGGAACCCACTCTTACCCACTCTGCAGGCTAGCCATGACCCTGTGGAACATGGCTTTGTACATGCATATTCACCTGCAAGCTCAATTCCTGCCAGGCAAACAAAACTCTCTGGCAGACTAAAGCAGAAATCTCCTAGACACATGAGTGGCAATTAGACCTTGACACCTTCAACCTTCTAATCCAGAAATGGGAGCCCCCAATGGTGGACCTATTTGCCTCCCCCTACAATCACCAGCTCAACAAATTCTGCACCAGGACACCTCAAAGCAGGGCCTGGAAAGTGGATGCCCTATCCTTCCAATGGGTAAACCTCTCAATCTATGCCTTTCCCCCTCTGCCTCTCCTACAACAGTATACTCAAGATAAGACTGGAAAGACCAAGGCTATCCTGATTGTCCCAGACTGGCCATGCCAGCACTGCTACCCACTCCTGCGCAGTCTGTCACTGGTGCCATCTTGGCACCTACCCCAGATCCCGACCCTCCTCACCCAGCAGGAGGGACAAATCTTGCATCTGCAAACCCTGAACCTTGCAGCCTGGCTTATTCCTTGAATTCTCCTCCAGTGGTCAGCCTAAGCAAGCAGGTGTTGGACATCATTCTGGAAGCCAGAAGACCCAGTACAAGGAAATCCTATGCTGATAAGTGGAAAAGGTATTGTTCCTGGATTCACTCTAAAGGAGCAGACACAGCTCTGCCCTCCTTACCTCTCATCTTGGATTACCTAGCAGACCTCCTCCACAGAGGCCTGTCCTTCTCTTCCATTAAGATCCATGCCTCTGCCATCTCTGCTCATTACAACACTGAGCCACCTCTCTTCTCTCACCCTCTCATCAAACAGTTCCTGAGAGGGGCTAACAACTTAAGGCCACCAAGGAGGGCCCGCACCCCTGCTTGGGACCTTAACTTGTGCTGGAAAAACTCATGCTACCCCCCTTTGAGCCTGCAGCATCAGCAGAGTTAAAATTCCTCTCTTGGAAAACAGCCTTGCTTCTGGCCATCACTTCAGCTAGAAGAGTGTCTGAGCTACAAGCACTTATGGCTGTGGAACCCTTCATTATTTTTCATGCCGACAGGGTCTCCCTCAGGACTAACCCTACCTTTATGCCTAAAGTGGTGTCCAGTGTGGCTCTTAACCAATCTATCCATTTGCCAACCTTTATCCCTAATCCTCAAAATAAAGGGGAAAGGATCCTGAACTCTTTAGATGTGCACAGACAGCTCAGATTCTACCTTGATAGGACAAACCCCTTCAGGAAATCTGACCAGTTACTAGTCAGCTTTGCACCAGGGGCAGAGGGCAATGCCATATGGAAACAAATCATCTCCAAATGGATAGCACACTGTATCCATTTCTGTTACAAACACCATGGGAAACCACCCCCTCTGGGGGTCAGAACCCATTACTAGGGCAACTTCAACGTCTACAGCATTCCTCAGGGGAGTCCCTACCAGGGACTTGGAGTTCTGCTCACACCTTCACCAAGTATTACCACCTGCCTATCTTTTCCAAATCCATGGCGTGTTTTGCAACAGCAGTCCTGCAGGGCATACTAGCCAGCCCCAACTCTTCTTGTCTGCCTCCACCCATTCTTCAGCTTTGGGAATCAACCCAAGTGTGATGACTGCAACAGTGAAACACGAAGAACATAGTACAGTTGTGTACACTTACCATAAATGTAGATGTGCGAGTGTATTCACTGTTGCAGTCCTGGTTTCCCACCCTCCTGCCCCCTTATCTCTCTCTCTCTCTCTCCTTCTATATCTCTGTTACTCACCCCTTACAGGGCTATTGGTATTTACGTTTTACTGGTGGTGTTATTCCACCATAACTTAGCTCTCTGTTTGGGCGCTCCTGACATTTGGGGCAAGAAAAACTGATATAATGGCATCAGCTGCCTGTTTTTATACCCCTGACGACCTGACGTCAGTCCTGAAGCGACATCAACCGACTCAGAAATACTACGTCTCTGGTATTCGGGCCAACTGAGGGCTATTTGCAGGCAGATAACCGAAGTCTGATGACTGCAACAGTGAATACACTTGAACATCTACAATTATGGTAAGTGTACACAACTGTACTATTTAAAAGATACCTGTCATCACATTCAGATACATTAAGGCTTCAGATGTTTCCTAAGGTTTTATGTATCTGGATCACATTATCCATTCTCTTCCTTACTCTTTGGGCTATCCACTGCCTCTAGAGTCTTCATAAAGTGTGTAACTCCAGTTATAGCACATTGCATGCTACATGAGATGCACATTTTTCCAACTTTAGATGCCTTGCTTATTTATGATCACTCTTTTTCCAAGTGTCAGGAATCTCTCTCTTTGGTGATAGATGTTGTTGTTGTTGTGTCTTTCGGCTTTTCCCAGTTAGGGGTCGCCACAGCGGAACTCCAGTCCGCTAATGATTGGCAGTAGATTTTTACGTACCGAGTTGCCGGCTCTGACGCACAACCTTCAACAAAGGTACGCCCATTCACGCATGTCTCCACACAGAAGACGCTCTAGCTGAGAATCGAACAGGACAACGACTTACTGTGAGGCGACAACGCTACCGCAGCACCACCTCCGCAGTTCTCTTTGGTGATAGATCTCATATACAAAATGGGATTCTATGACATCCTCATTAAAAAAGACCTATTCTTTCAAAGGAAAAAATATAGCTACATTTTGATATACTCCAGCATTTTTCTCCTGATCCCTCTGCAGTTACATATACAGCCGTAATGGACTGGAGGTTCACAATGTCTTCTGCAACTGTTGGGGTCCCTATAATGGGCAAGGGAGGGAATACCTTAGGATTCTGAGTCTCATGGCATCTATGATTCTCATGATACCTCTGGAAAGACTCCATGTGAGATAGATACAATGGTGTCTGAAGTCTGTTTGGTCCCAGCACTAACACCCATTACCTCTTCAGATTTGAATTCTGAGACATGTGAGAAGAGAGTCAGTTGGTAGCGACATCAAAAACCTGAATCCAGGTTTCTCCTTCTCCCCTCTGGCTCCAAAACAGTCAGTCACCACAGTTATTTTGTACTTTGCCAGGGGAATAAAAGTGTAATATCTAGGACAACAAACACAGACAGGAGCACATAAATGTAAAGGAAGACAACAAAGACGCGCACGTGTGTGTGTGTGTGTGTGTGTGTGTGTGTGTATGTGTATGTGTGTGTGTGGGTGGGTGTGTGTGTGTGTGTGCGTGTGCGTGTGTGTGTGTGCGCGCGCGCGCGTGTGTGTGTGTGTGTGTGTGTGTGTGTATTATCCGTGATACTCCTTTCTCTGCACACTGCTATGAGTACCTTCAGGATCGATTTCTCCCCTATCTCACCCAGCATCTTTATCATATCTGCTGTGACCTCATCTGAGCCTGCTGCTTTCATATCTGCTGTGACCTCATCTGAGCCTGCTGCTTTCCCTGACTTCATTTTCCTTAGTGCTGTTCTTACTTCTTCTAGGGTGGGCTTCTCTTCTTCTCTCATTGTAGGCTGATTCTGGGGCAGTACAGCTTCTGTGGGGTTTTCTTCTCAGAAGCTGCTTGAAATACTCATTCCATCTGCCTTTGATATGCTGTGGGCTGGTGAACAGGTTGTTGCTGGCATCCCTTATGAAGGCTGTCTGACTGCCTTTTTTGTCTTTCTGTCTTGGCGTTGCAACCTGATATAGTTTCTTTGTGCCACCTACTGAGTCTCTTTCCAGAAGCTGGTAGAGTGCCTCCAATACCCATTTCTTTGCTATTGCAACTTCTTTCTTAGCTTCTTTGATAGGCAGCCAGTATTCCTTCCTAGCCTGGTTGGTCTTTTATGTCTCACACTTTTCATGCACTCTATATTTCTTTTGCAGACTTCCTGGACTGCTGCATTCCACCACCTGCTTTCCCTGCAGTTTTGTTGCCATGGGCTGTTTGTACATTTGTTAGCTTGCCTGTACTTTGATGTTACAGCTCAGCTGTTTAAAACCAAAGCATTGCCCTTTGCACACTTTTCTTTTTATGAAGCCATAGCCCATCCCTGTAGTATATATGAGCTGATGTTTGTGTAAAATCCTACTCTGTGTTGTCATCACAATTGCTTTGTTGATGTTCCTTTGAAAAATGGCCTTTCATGCTGATCCCTGCTGTAACAACTAAATTCATATGGTAATAGAAATGTAAGAGTCACAGTTACACAGTCCACAACTTTCTGCTCCAGTTTTGTAAAGCAACTTGGAGTAGGATAAACATTCACTGCAATTTCTGTCCATAGCTACAGGTGACATATGTGACTTCCGTGGAAGGCTGGGTGCTGGGCTGGCAACTCGACACTGTAAAACTCCACTGCCAGTCATGAGCAAACAGACACCCTCGTTGGGAGGGTGGCCTAATGGTTAAGGTGTTTGCCTTACAAATACAAGGTGCAGGGTTTGAGTCTCACAAGGGATAATTGGCTAGGCTTAAAATGGCTCACAAGGGCAATTAACCTAGTACTAACCTATGAACTATGAATGAACTAAAGGACAGGTGATCCGCTGTGCTGACCCCTAACCGGGAAAAAGCCAAAAGAAGAAGAACTACAGGTGACATATGCCTTGCTGCATGCACTGAAATGAAGTACTCAGTGTTCATTGATTTCCATACTGAGTTGCAGTTACTGTGTAATGCCATTTCCTCATCTCATCTGCATAGGTTTATAGTAGGCATTGTTGAATTTTTCTTTTTCTGAAGATGGACTGTGAGAGCTCAGTGGTTAAATCAGATTCTGGAATAGTGTTAATTAGTGAGAAGCATTTGTTTATCTGTCTGATTTACTGTTTGCAGTGGATATCTGAAGAGGACATCTGTGATGTCTGAGTTACAAGATGTACACAAAGTGCTAGCAGCTCTGAGTGGGGGGTGATGAGCACTGTAGAATACAAGTGATACTCCTGAGGACAAAAGTTCATAAGAATTACAACAGACTGCACTGAAATTGCTGCTTTCATCAACTGCAAATTGTTTCAAAAATGACTGTGGTGTAAAACCATATTGTTGGAGACAGTCTTGTTTTTCTAGCTTCTTGAGGAAATGTGTGAAGTGTTGGATGTCAGTGAATAGAAACGTTTGTTGTGGTAGCCTGCAATGGACAGTATGCACAGTGTTCAGAACAGTGATAGTGGGCACTGCATTGCATGAAGAAAGAATATATTAAGTTGAATCAAAAAGCATTGCACCAATGAATATGTGCACACACAGGCACTAGTACTTACAAATATAAGGAGATATCAGTGGCATGCCTGAGGGTAATAAGGCAGAAGACTGCAATTCTAGGTATCACAAGTATGATTATTCTTTATGATTAGAGTATAAATTTGCAGCCATAGCTAAAACTGTCAGTGGCCTAGATGAATTGTAATCTGTGTATATTACAGACATATTTTCAGGAATACTTGCACACTTTCATATTAGGGACTGCTAAAATTATTTTTGTAACATGGTTTATTGTGAAAGTGCTATTCAGATAATAGGGGTAAGGAGAGAGATGAGGAACACACTATGCAGACTGGAAGCAAATTTTTTGATGTGTATTGTCATACAAAGCTGACGAATTAGCTGAACCTTGCAGGGTGGGAAATGTGATACTCCTGCTAGCTGAGGGTAAGAATATGGGAGAAGTAACTTGAGAAAGAACTGAAACAGATCAAAGTTGAATTTCTAAAGTAAAGTTTGTTATCTCAGCAATGAGCTGGTAGTTCTGGAAGCTTTTTTCACAGAAGGTGTAACACATTTTTAAGAGGTAGTGCATGACAATAAATGATACTTCTACTGAGATCTCTCAAAGTAGCTGCTTTTCTCTGTTCTTCCATTCAAAGTGAATTGAACTGTCATTTGACAGTCTAGCTAGAGGCACTGTAATCTCAGAAACGGTGCACTCACAGTTTATTATGAGGAAGATTTTAATTTTGAAGAAAGCAAACTCTCATCAGGATATCTGCCTCCATCCAGGAAGGCATTCATGGTTACAAACAGAATAAAAATAGCAATGACTATTTCTATCTGGTACATACAGGTTTGCAATGAGCCAAACTTAAGGAAAAGTTAATATATATATCTATATATGTGTGTGTGTGTGTGTGTATATATATATATATATATATATATATATATATATATATATATATATATATATATATATATCTATATATAGGTATACTTTGAAACATTTAAAACCCATAACATCGAAGTTCATAGCATCGAACAATACAAATCACAAGAAAATAACATCCCCTCCACATATAATGACACCAAACTACCAAACACACTTTTTACTACTTTTCTGCAGGGGGCAACCTCCCCTGCACCTCCCATGTGGGGGGAATCCGCTCCCCACACCCCCCGTAAATTAAATATACCAACTCCAAGATCGCACTGCGGTGAAAAAAAGTTAATTTCCTAACCCCACTGTATCAAGCCCCCCTGCAGAAACATAGTAAAAAAAGTGTATTTGGTAGTTTGGTATCATTGTATGTCGTTATATGTGGAGGGGATGTTATTTTCATGTGATTTGTGCTGTTAAATGTTATGAAATACAATGTTGGGTTTTAGATGTTCTGGTCTCAATGTTATGAAATTAAATGTTATGGGTTTTAGATGTTTTGAAGGGGACCCGTATATATTTATACATATATATATATATATAATTATATATATATAAATATATAATATATATAAATATATATATATATATATATATATATACATATATATATATAATATATATATATATATATATATATATATCTATATATATATATAATATATATATATATATAAAATTATATATGTATATATATATATATAAAATTATGTATGTATATATATATTATATATATATATATATATATATATATATATATATATATATATATATATATATATATTTATATATATATATATATGTACATACATATATATATATATACATATCTCTATATATATATATATTTTTTTTTCCTGTACTGGTCCCTTAAATGTTTGAAAAAAGCCCTTCCTCTTCTCTGTTCCTCATAGTCATATGATGAATATTAAGTAGCTCATGGAGAGGTGTAGGAACACATTTTAGATGGACAGGAAGTTAAGTGTTGGGTTATACAAAAGTTATATCTGCAGGAAGTTACAGAAGTACTCAGATTTCTGTGTATATTGTGTCTATTTTTTATGCCCATGTGGGTAGCAGTTGTACTGAACAGTCTGGATTCTGCAACCAAAGGCTGAAACAAGGCATCATGAAGCTGGAGGTAACAATTTCTTTTCTGATGAGAAAACTTGTTTTTATTCATGGCTGATTGCACTTTGTTCTTCTAATTCTGGAATCTTTAGAGGCAGCAGGGTTTGTGTTTGTAAACAGTGCAGGTTGTGTAGCATTACAAAGGAAGGAACAAGAGAGCATAAAGCTTCAGATAAGAAATTCTGAGCTGCTAAGCGATACAGTGGAAATAGTTTATGGAAAATAAGTATACTTTATTATGTTAAACTGTAAAAGGCATCACATTCTTATGTCCTTCAGTTCAGTTCTGTAGTTTGTTTTGGTGTAGATAGAACCATGCTCAGAGACCTGTAGAGTAACATTGGTAACAGAGATCTGTGCTATACTAGTTTCTATGTATAATTAAATGTATTGCTTGTTTTAATACAGCAGTTCAAGCTAACATACAAATTAAATGTGTTTCCCATATGCTGGAAGTTTGATTCTTGGTCTGTATCACATGCTTGGAAGATCTTTTAGCAAGTGTAGTATTTATCATATATTGTGTTAAACTGAGACTCGGAGACTACAGGAGTATAGAAATGTGAATCAGTGCATAGATCTCATATGACCTCCTTTTATTTGTCACTGACTTTGAACTTTAAACAAAAATTTAAATGTATGCAATTATCCTTTCTGTCAGATTGTAATTGTAATAATTATTTTTTACTTTGTATTTAAGTTTGCATTGATATTACAAGATTGTTTTATAATAGTAATGTTTACTAATGTCTGATCCTCAGTCTGTTAATATATGTTTTAAATGTTTGAAATATGCTCTGTGTTTTAGTTATGTTATGATTCTCAAAGGATGTGGGTGGAATGGGCCCTCTAGAATTAGTTCCCTAACTTGGTAAGCTTTTGTTTCCTGCCTGACCTAGAAAACTCATGCTTTATATTTATTCTGCTACAGGGTTATTGATGCCTAAACAGAAGCCCCTATTTCATGCTTCTAGATCTCTCCTCAGTACAGACAGTGGAATATACTATGTCACAGAGTAGTGGTATGAAAATGGTGATTTTTAACATGGAAGAGAAAACTTCTCCTGTCTCACTGTGGGATCATAACATAAAGAATAATGAATGACTCTCAACTGTTACCAGGTGGTAAGCAACATCCTGGTACTGTCAGGTAACCTTGCATGCCCCGGAGCATGAAGATCATGTTATTTTTATACTGAAAGGCATTACTGTCCATTATAAAAATAAAAAAATTCAGAACCACAAAATGTATAATGAAGAAATGGAAATGCTTACTTGTCAAATGGGGAAGTGTTTCATACATCTAATTCAGGAAAACTCCCACAAGACCCTTTGGCATCAGTATAACATGTAACAGATTGTAACAATGTCAGACAGACACAAGTTTTTTTGTTTTGTTTTTTTAATTAAGCACTGCAGTATATCAAAAGTATTAAATCTCCATATGCAGTTTTCCAACTGTACAGGCTAGATGTCCATCAGAGGAACACTACACAATGTGGCTGTTTGGGTGCTAGTATGGGGAGGAACGGGTGAAGAGGTGAGGGATCAAGGATGCACAATATGCTCACCGTACCATTCATGAGGCAGGGCAGAGCACTAACCAGTCTGCATGTTCAGAGTCAGTTAGGTAAGTTAAAAAAAAGAGCTAAATGGGTTTTAATTTAGACAGTAGTAGCTTCACATTGGAGCATAAGTGTAGTTGGTTAAGACAGAGGTTGGGATGGCTGATTAGTTTGGGAGGTAGGTTAGGCCACTGGCATGGTCAGCACGAGTAAAGTACGTGTTTCATCTTTTACATCAGTGGTTTTATTAAGTGCAAATAACTCGAGTATTATTCAGTTTAGTTGTAGGGTCAGATTAGGAAAGGTTGCTTTGGCATAATGCTTGTTCTTGCCATTAATGTCTGCCCTTAAAGGGGAAGCAAAATAATTGATTATTTATTTAGGTAACACTGTAAGGACATGTATATGGCTTGTATAATTCAAAGTTTTGTCCCTTTGTGTGTTTTTGCAAAATGGCTAACTGGGCAAACTAGTCTATGACTTAATAGTGACTTGAGTAACAAAATGTGATATCTTTACAAAGTACAGTTGAAAAAAATATAAAAAGGAGTTATTTGTTTAATATGTAAATAAAAAATACAGCTTGAAAGAAGACCTTGTTCTGTCACACTTAACTCAGAAACTTGCTAGCTGACTGCTTTTGTATACCTGAAGGTTTATGTTTTTCCTTGCTGTTAGGGGCTGTTTTCTGTGTCAGAAGATTTGTGGCAATAGTTTGGTCTGTCAGTAGTGTACAGGAATAAACTCTGACTTTTTTAATGTACTACTTTTTGTACCAAGGGTGTAAGGTTTTGAATTTTAAAGCATTTAATACTTTCATTTAGTATTCCTCTTTTAGTCATATCTAAGGTTAACAAGTGCAGTATGGTAACTAAACACTTGATATTCACTAGTCTCTCTTTATTCTCTGTCTTAACAGTGTAGGGGTTTGGTGGTGGGTATTTATTACTTTTCACTTGATAATGGGCATTGAATGTGTTTATTTAATGTGAACTACCTTTTGCATGTTATATGTGTTATTTTCTTTCTTATTTTATTTGATACCGCTGTATCTACGTTATTTGCACTGCATTTTTCTCATGAGCTGACATTTGTAATTTCATGTAGGCTGCACTTGTGTAATCCTAAATGACAATAACATTTCTTTGAATCTTTAATCTTTTAATAACTGTTCATTTTGCACACTTTCAGAAAAGATGTTCCTTCTCTATTCATTTCAAAAACAATGAGTAAAAATATCACACACAGAAACAAATCAGTAAAAACTAAAAAAAAAAAAAAATAAATCTAGCCAAGCTAGAGTTTCCAGTGTGTGATCCCTTAAACCTATTGTATTAGAGGCGCATGGGATATAAGAAAATGACCCTTTAAGGACATCAGATGTTTCAGCTATATGGCAATTCTGAATGCCCTTGACTTTTTTTTAAGTCTGTTATGGACACATTCAGGCCAATAAAGCCAAACCCCACTATCTGTGGGCATACATGTTTCAGCTATCTTATGGCTTCATCAATTCAGCATAAGTAGACTGTTTGGCTAACCTTTAGAAACACAGGGTTGTCGCACCCAGCTGATGTCCATAACCATTAGGGTGTCTTGTTAGCATCCTGTAATCCCCTTCACCCAGGCTCCTTGTCCCTTTTAAGAGCTTCAGTATACCAAGAATAAAATATTGCCATTTACTCCCCTCTTACTTTTCCATTTGTTGACTGGGTGCATCTGACTGAGCTGAGTAGCCCTTTTTGAGTGGAGGTCCAGGGAGAAAAGCTCCACTTAAAATGCAGTTACAATGTAAACAGAAACATTAAAATAATAAGAAAAAGTATTTGAGTCTCATTACAATATCTATAAGTCTTACTCAAATTAAGAAAAAAAAATTCAGCACAGTACAATACTTTTGAGAGAAAACAGTTAGGCAGGTGATATAATGTTAAGTATTTCCTAAAGGCCTTAGCGGTTGTCCTTTTGGTGGGTGAGTACAGTGACAAGTCCAGAGACAAGTCCAGAGACTTCTGTAGTATTCTTTGGTTGCTGACTTAAATTGTTTAAGATTAGTAAGGGTCCTGATTTCTAGAGGTAGTTTGTTCTAACCAGTTGTTGGGTGATAGCTGTAGACATTGTACCCTGATTTGGTCTTGGGTTTAAATATTTATTTATTTAACATTTGTTAACCGAGAAAGTCCTACTTGGAACTAAGCCAATTTTCAGCGGAGGCCTGAGGAGAAATTCTCCAGACGCATGTCTTTGTAACGTGGGAGGAAACCAGAGCACCCAGAGGACACCCACACAAACGCAAGGAGGACATACATGCAGACTCCACACAGAAGGTAACCCAGCTGAGCATCAAACCGGATAACCTCTTGCTGTGAGGTGACAGCGCTACCGCTGCACCTCTGCGCCATCACCAGTGGTGCAGGTATTTGTAGCAGGTCTTGTGTAGAGCTTCAGTGTGATCTAGATGGAGAGTAATAGGAGATGAGGGAGGATAATACTAGACAGACAGTAGGAAGGCAGGTATAGGATAGAGTGAATGATCCGGACCTGAGAGAGGAGAAGGTTGTGGGGTAGTTTGAGCCAGTTTAGATCTTTTAGAGAGAGACAGTGATGGAATTTATAGGTTTGTTGTGCTGCAAATCTGGCTACCTTGTTGTAGGTGGCCTCATGTTGGGCCAGGAGCGTGGAGTCCAGATTTGTGTGAATTTGGGAGCTATATAAAAGACTAGGTAGAAGGTAGGCGTGAGAGAGAGAGAAACTTTGGCATCAGTTGTGAGGAACTTTGTTTCTGTACAGGAGCCCTAATTTTTGGTGAGTCTTCCTAAAAAAATTAACATGTAGGTCAAATTTCAGCTGATCATCGATGGTGACACCAAGAGGTTTTGTGCTGGATTCTACCTCATTGAGGGTATTGTTAAGAGAATGTATGGAGAAGTTGGATTTTATATGGTCGGCATTTTGTTTTTCTTTTCTTCAAAAATACCCTTCAGTTTCACTAATTTATCCTTCTCATAAGTTCCGTTTAATGGAAATATCTCACCAGGGCAATTTTTAGTAAACTGTAAGCACTCATTTGAATACTGACAACTTTACTTTCCATAACAGAGATGCATAAAATATGCAGGTGTTCCCTTTGCAGGCATTTCATCCTGCTTGCTTAACTTTGTTTCCATTTTCTCTAAGACCTACCTTGTAGATCCTGGTAATTCTGAAAGGGAGAAGAAAAATATGACTGTATCAACTCACACATCATTCAGGGAGGAAAAGGTAGGGATTCTGTCGTTGTGCAATGATAGAGGAAAGGGTAGGGATTCTGTCGTTGTGCAATGATGGAGGAAAGGGTAGGGATTCTGTCGTTGTGCAATGATGGAGGAAAGGGTAGGGATTCTGTCGTTGTGCAATGATGGAGGAAAGGGTAGGGATTCTGTCGTTGTGCAATGATGGAGGAAAGGGTAGGGATTCTGTCGTTGTGCAATGATGGAGGAAAGGGTAGGGATTCTGTCGTTGTGCAATGATGGAGGAAAGGGTAGGGATTCTGTCGTTGTGCAATGATGGAGGAAAGGGTAGGGATTCTGTCGTTGTGCAATGATGGAGGAAAGGGTAGGGATTCTGTCGTTGTGCAATGATGGAGGAAAGGGTAGGGATTCTGTGTGCAATGATGGAGGAAAGGGTAGGGATTCTGTCGTTGTGCAATGATGGAGGAAAGGGTAGGGATTCTGTCGTTGTGCAATGATGGAGGAAAGGGTAGGGATTCTGTCGTTGTGCAATGATAGAGGAAAGGGTAGGGATTCTGTCGTTGTGCAATGATGGAGGAAAGGGTAGGGATTCTGTCGTTGTGCAATGATGGAGGAAAGGGTAGGGATTCTGTCGTTGTGCAATGATGGAGGAAAGGGTAGGGATTCTGTCGTTGTGCAATGATGGAGGAAAGGGTAGGGATTCTGTCGTTGTGCAATGATGGAGGAAAGGGTAGTGACTCTGTCGTTGTGCAATGATAGAGGAAAGGGTAGGGATTCTGTCGTTGTGCAATGATAGAGGAAAGGGTAGGGATTCTGTCGTTGTGCAATGATGGAGGAAAGGGTAGGGATTCTGTCGTTGTGCAATGATAGAGGAAAGGGTAGGG
Source organism: Protopterus annectens (assembly GCF_019279795.1). Taxonomy (NCBI): domain Eukaryota; kingdom Metazoa; phylum Chordata; order Ceratodontiformes; family Protopteridae; genus Protopterus; species Protopterus annectens. The sequence continues at coordinate 1,830,514,711 of NC_056732.1, read as the reverse complement.
ATTGTGTCACAGCAATGATAGAGGAAAGGGTAGGGATTCTGTCGTTGTGCAATGATGGAGGAAAGGGTAGGGATTCTGTCGTTGTGCAATGATGGAGGAAAGGGTAGGGATTCTGTCGTTGTGCAATGATGGAGGAAAGGGTAGGGATTCTGTCGTTGTGCAATGATGGAGGAAAGGGTAGGGATTCTGTCGTTGTGCAATGATGGAGGAAAGGGTAGGGATTCTGTCGTTGTGCAATGATGGAGGAAAGGGTAGGGATTCTGTCGTTGTGCAATGATGGAGGAAAGGGTAGGGATTCTGTCGTTGTGCAATGATGGAGGAAAGGGTAGGGATTGTGTCGTTGTGCGATGATGGAGGAAAGGGTAGGGATTCTGTCGTTGTGCGATGATGGAGGAAAGGGTAGGGATTCTGTCATTGTGCAATGATGGAGGAAAGGGTAGGGATTCTGTCGTTGTGCAATGATGGAGGAAAGGGTAGGGATTCTGTCGTTGTGCAATGATGGAGGAAAGGGTAGGATTCTGTCATTGTGCAATGATGGAGGAAAGGGTAGGGATTCTGTCGTTGTGCAATGATGGAGGAAAGGGTAGGGATTCTGTCGTTGTGCAATGATGGAGGAAAGGGTAGGGATTCTGTCGTTGTGCAATGATGGAGGAAAGGGTAGGGATTCTGTCGTTGTGCAATGATGGAGGAAAGGGTAGGGATTCTGTCGTTGTGCAATGATGGAGGAAAGGGTAGGGATTCTGTCGTTGTGCAATGATGGAGGAAAGGGTAGGGATTCTGTCGTTGTGCGATGATACAGGAAAGGTTTCATTCGGCCTTTTTGCACAGCACCCCCTTGCTTTTGTCCCATCATGAGCTCAACATGTACTGTTCCAGCATTGTGATCAGGATAACAGGGCAGCTGGGTACTGTGTCCAGAACTGACCACTCTTGTGCACCCTCTGAGGGTACTTTCACAGAGGTGCACCTACACCCCGATGTGTTATGGGCTCATGAACTTGATTTGTCAACACACACACCTATGCCTCAACATCCTATACGCTCATGAACTTGATTTAACTTTAACTTTTGTCTCTTTTCACTCCTACATTTAACAATACAAAACATCTCTCATGCCTGTTACCTTTTAGTCTTGAGGGCACCGACCACCCTTGACACAATGCACCTCCTTGTGTTAATTTTCCCTTTTTGTTGTATGTGCAGACACGTTAATAAACCTCTCCTTATTTCCTGTGGGGTCCTCCCACTATTACTACATATACACCTAACAGGCAAACTGAGTCATTGAGCAAAGCAGTTGCTCACTCATTCCACTCTTTTAAAAACATTTTCTAAGAAAGAAAAGAATGACATTTTCCCACAAATCAATTTTCCCCACTTTGTCTAGCATGTTTGCACAGCCTGAATAGTTGGGTATCTCAGTCTCTGACTATTCCATACAAAGCAGCATGGAGTAAACAGAAGAACATTCTGTTCTGGCCCTTTGTAATTTATTTCACATCGCCCTGCAGCAATACCAAAGTTCAGAAGCCAAATCATGGCACCATCTATTAAAGTTCAAATTATTAAATAAGAAAGATTTTTTACCTCTTAGTTTTGAGTCAAACATAATGCTTCAGGATGTGGTAAGTACTTGTTTATTCCATAAATAGCACTGGGAGACTGCCTACTTACATTTTCAGATCAGTCTCAAAGATCAAGGAAGAAATATTACACAATATATATATATATTATCAATTGCATGCATAGGTTCATAGGTAGGTACTAGGCTATTGGCCCTAGGGCCTATACAAGCCACCCAAGAAAATTATTTTCCTGTGCCACTGTCAAGCAGAGCCACAGAGGTGATGCCCAGGGTGAATTTCCCATTTCCAATCCAATCATCAATATTTTTCTTGAAGAGTGCTAATGAGGAGCTTTGTTTGATATAGACAGGTAGTTTATTCTAGAGTATGGGAAGTCTCTGGGACAGGAATCTATCCCTCCGGCATGTTCTGTTTATTGTGGTGACAAGGTTTAGGTCCCTAGAGCGTGTAGCTCGGAGGGATTGGGATTTCTTTAAGTGGAGCATGTCCAACAGCTCTGGGTTTGACATAGCTTTGTATGTTAGGCAGAGATCACCTCTGAGTAGGTGATATGCGATGGAGTAAAGCTGGAGTTTTTTTAGATGGTCTGCATAGGGCATCTGTTTGAGGCCGGTAATCCTCTTTGTGAGGTATTTCTGTGGCCTTTCCAGTTGATGTAGATGTCTTGTGAGGTACATACCAAAAGGGGCGTTGTACTCTATAATGGGTCTAATGAGTGATGAGTAGAGGGGAACAATGACCTCTTTTTTTCTGGATGAGAAATGTTTTGTGATGAGCGATGGAGTAAAGCTGGAGTTTTTTTAGATGGTCTGCATAGGGCATCTGTTTGAGGCCGGTAATCCTCTTTGTGAGGTATTTCTGCGGCCTTTCCAGTTGATGTAGATGTCTTGTGAGGTACATACCAAAAGGGGCGTTGTACTCTATAATGGGTCTAATGAGTGATGAGTAGAGGGGAACAATGACCTCTTTTTTTCTGGATGAGAAATGTTTTGTGATGAGGTGTGTCACGTAGAAGGATTTCCTAACTACAGTGGCGATGTGATTTTCAAAGGAGAGACTACTGTCCACCTGTGTCCCAAGGTCTCTTATCACACTTTCGGTGTTAAGTATACTACCGCCTATGTTGTAGTTCATGGGTACAGAGTTTTTACCAAAGGGGATGACAATGCACTTTTTGGCATTGAGCTTGAGGCCATGGCTTTGATACCAGGCACCTGTTTCAGTGAGGCCCTTTTGTAAGATGTCCACATCATTAGGAGTTTTGATTATGGCTGCTAGTTTGCAGTCATCTGCGAACTTCATTAGCCAAAGACCTTCTGTGTTAGCCTGTACTTCAGAGAAGTAGATACCAAACAGGAGAGGACCCAGGACTGAATCCTCTGGTACTCCACTTGTCACTGGTCTGAAGTTGGATTTGGAGTCTGATACTTTCACAGTGTGGGTTCTGTCAGTGAGCCAGTTGGCAACCCATCTTGTGACATAGGGATTTATACCTAGTTTAGTGGGTTTATCTGTAATTCCATAGTGGGGGATGGTGTAGAAAGCCTTGGCAAGATCTAGATAGGCTGTGTGAACCACATTACCCTTGTCTACGGCTTTGGTGACTGCTTCAAAGAAGTTAATGGTGGGGTAGTTGAAATCGCCCATTATTAGGGTGTTTGTTTGAACCCTAATATTTTCCAGTACATCAAGAAAAGAGGAGTGGGAATCCTGGGGCATGGTGGGTGATCTGTAGCAAGCTACAATTTGGATTGCAGTTTTGCCCAGAGTTATTTCCACTTGGATAACCTTGGCAGCGTTATGCTGAGCAACTAGCCTGGAGGTGTGGATATCCTTAATGAATATGGACACATCTCCACCTTTGGTGTTCCGGTCCAGGTTACATGGCCGAAAAGTGTGGTATGCGTTATAGCCTGGTAGTGCAGGGGTGCTCTCTGGAGCCTTGAACCAGGTCTCAGTCACTGCACAGATATCGATGTTCTCCATTTTAAGGAGTGCCTCGAGTGAGTGCATTTTGAGATTTAGACTTCTAGCATTGAGTAGCATCACCCTCAGTTTTTGCTTGCCTGTTCCTGTTACGGTGGTAAAGTTGTCATTTGAACCTTGCCTAAAAAAGGCACTATAGGTTCGGCAAGAACCTTAGCCAGTATCCAGAATCCCAGGGTTGCCATCTCTGGCAAAGCATCATGGTAGGTCGACCATGTCATCCCAGGCAGACAGACACTGGATCCCTTTAGAATGGCACCAGAAGCTTAGCCAATTGTTGAAGTCAGTCATTTTGTCCTTGTACTGCAGCATCATTCTGGGTGATGGCAGAATGCTACTCAGGGCTAGGGTCATACCTGCCTGGGCTACAAGATCGGAGAGCTCTTCCATGTCTCTCTCCATGTAGTCCAGGGAGGTACGTCTCAGGTTGTTCACACCAACATAGACAATGACAGAGTCATATTTGTACTTGTTGTGGAGTGACCTGAGTGCATGGGTTATGTGGCGGATCCTGGCACCCGACAGGCAGCTGACAGTAACCTTCTCCTTGTTTAGCCTGGTGAGTGGGACATCAGTGTGCCTGACTATAGAGTCACCTATGACTAGTGTGTTGGGTACATTGTTTTGCCTTATTGGCTGTGGTTGAGTGGCACACTGAGTCTGCGGGCTGTGTGTCATTTAGGTTGTGTTGGGGGGTGGAGGTTTCTTGCATTTCTGCTTTGGAGGTCTCTCTTGCTTGAGCAGATTATTATTGAGAGCCTCCGCAAATGTTTTTGTGTTTCTATGTGTGGATTTTGGTGGTATAGATTTAGTGAGACTATGTGATGAGCGTGGTGTGGTGCAAGTGTTTACCTTCTACTCTTGACTGTCAAGTTCAGTCTTGATTGGAGAGAGCTTTACCTCCAATTTGGCTAGAGAAGTGCATCTCTCACAAGTTGTAGTGTTGGGTGGTAGGAGGGAGAGGGTTGTCTGTGTACATGAGACAATTTCTACATTGCTCTAAGATGCCCAGATTCATCAAATAGACAGGAGAGAACACTGGGAGCTGACCCTTGGACATGCCTGAATAAAAAAATATTTTCCTCTAGATAAGTGAGGAAAGTGAGTACAAGAGCTGTTTTTCTTTAAGCAAGTGAGGAAAGTAAGTACCAAAACTGTTTTCCTCTAGGTAATGAGGAAGGTTGAGTGTTGTAGTAATTAGTAGGTTATTTAGTGCTTACAAGTTCTGAACAAGTGCTGATCACAAATAAGCAAATTCAAGTGCTAAAAGTAAGAATCTGTATCTGGACTAAACTAGTTACAGGAAAGGGGGGAAACAAGTGCAAATGTGGGCTTTTAAATCAGAAAGTTGAGAGAGATGGAAAAACTGTCCAAACTGCCAATAACTACAATTTCTGGGCCAGAACCACTCCTTATGTGGTAGATAGGTTACCTAGTGCTTACCACTCCCACTGATAAGCTAGAAGGCTACCCTCCAACACAGAAAGCTTGGTGTGTGTGTGGGGGGGGGGGCTCAGAAGCTTACATACAGTCCTGGATACAGCAAATCTGAATCTGGACTACAGTAGTTGCAGGAAAGGTATTTTTATATATATATATATATGCAGAAAAGTAGCTAAAACAGCAGTCAAAATAATCCAAATGCAGTGCAAGCTAGCACACGAGTATGTAGCAATGTTAGACCAAACAGTTTAAAAAATGCAATTAAATTAAAAATGACTAAAAACAATGCAGAATGAGTTTATTAGGTAGAATGAAGTAAAGTGATGGGCCTGAGGGGAGTGTCCCAGATCAAATCTACAGTGGGGGCGGGCAACTGCAAAACCCTCCAAATTTAAACAACGCAGGAATAGGGAGGGTAGGTATGGGAAAACCGACACCTTCAGCAGAGATCTGAAAATCTATACAGTGAAGCAAAAATAACAGTGCACAACTCTGAAGTCAGCCAGCAGTGATATAAAATTAGTCAAACAACAATTACCAGTACACAACTCTGAAGTGCCAGAAAAATATACTCAGCTCTGTATATCTGCAGATAGTTTAAAGAGCACTCTTTCAGGACACAGGAAGGCTCTTTGTTATGTGGTTATTTTCGGCTTTGGAATTATGTTAGAAGGTTGGTAGGGGCTATGAGAATATTGTACAATGTCCAGATGTTTGGTAGTTTTGGCCTGTTCATCAAAAATTTGGGGTCGCATAATGCATGCTACTGAAAAATCTAATTCTAGCATCATTATTAGTTCATAAGCCCAGTGTTTTAAATCCCTAATGTGATTCCTTTGTCTTGTGGCATTTTTGATTCATCCAGATTTATTATAGCAATGTTTAAAACTATGCCTTATGTTACGCCTTTGTTCTACAGTTATTTTTGGCTTTGTCTAGAATTGTTAAGCTGAGAGGGTAGAAGGGTAGGGCTGCTAGAATGTTTCACAGTTTAGGTCTGTTCTCATCAAAAAGTGGATTCATGCAGTGCATGCTCCTGCAAAATCTGTTCGAACATTGTTTAGTTCAAAAGCACATTGTTTTAAATCCCTCTCCTCCCAACAAGAGGAAATTGAAAAAGGGTAATTGTGAGGTGATGTTCAGGGAAGAGTTAAGACAGGCACTGGGTGGCAGTGAAGAGTTACCGAACAGCTGGGTAACTACAGCAGAGCTAGTAAGAGAGATGGCTAGAAAGGTGCTTGGTGTGACATCTGGAAAGAGCAAGGAGGACAAGGAGACCTGGTTTTGGAATGAAGTACAGGAGAGTATAGAGAGAGAGAGGTTGGTGAAGAAGAAGTGGGATTGTCAGAGAGATGAAGAAAGTAGATAAGAGTATAAGGAGATGATGTGCATGGCAAAGAGAGAGGTGGCGAAGGCTAAGGATAAGGCGTATGAAGAGTTGTATAAAAGGTTGGACACTAAGGAGAGAAAAGGACCTGTACTGATTGGCTAGACAGAGGGACCGAGCTAGTAAAGATGTGCAGCAGGTAAGGGTGATAAAGGATAATGAGGGAAACATACTCACAAGCAAGGAGATTGTGTTGAGCAGATGGAAAGAGTTCTGTGAGGGGCTGATGAATGAAGAGAATGAGAGGGAGAGAAGGTTGGATGATCGGATAGTGAATCATGAAGTGCAGTGGATTAGCAAGGAGGAAGTAAGGATAGCTATGAAGAGGATGAACAACGGAAAGGCTGTTGGTCCCGATGACATACCTGTGGAAGCATGGAGGTGTTTAGGTGAAATGGCAGTGGAGTTTTTAACTAGATTGTTTAATGAAATCTTGGAAAGTGAGAGGATGCCTGAGGAATGGAGAAAAAGTGTTTTGGTACCAGTTTTTAAGAATAAGGGTGATGTGCAGAGCTGTAGTAACTACAGAGGGATTAAACTGATCAGTCACAGCATGAAGTTATGGGAAAGAGTAGTGGAAGCTAGGTTAAGAAGGGAGGTGGTGATTAGTGATCAGCAGTATGGTTTCATGCCAGGAAAGACCACTACAGATGCGATGTTTGCTCTGAGAGTGTTGATGGAGAAGCACAGAGAAGGTCAGAAGGAGTTGCATTGTGTCTTTGTGGATTTAGAGAAAGCATATGACAGGGTGCCTAGAGAGGAGTTGTGGTATTGTATGAGGAAGTTGGGAGTGTCAGAGAAGTATGTAAGAGTGGTACAGGATATGTACGAGGGTAGTATGACAGCGGTGAGGTCTGTGGTGGGAGTGACAGATGCGTTTAAGGTGGAGGTGGGATTACATCAAGGATCAGCTCTGAGCCCTTTCTTATTTGCAATGGTGATGGACAGGTTGACAGATGAGATCAGACAGGAGTCCCCGTGGACTATGATGTTTGCAGATGACATTGTGATCTGTAGTGAGAGTAGGGAACAGGTGTCGGAGACCCTGGAGAGGTGGAGATATGCTCTAGAGAGAAGAGGAATGAAGGTCAGCAGGACTAAGACAGAATATATGTGTGTGAATGAGAGGGAGTATAGAGGAATGGTGAGGATGCAGGGAGTAGAGGTGACGAAGGTGAATGAGTTTAAGTACTTGGGATCAACAGTTCAGAGTAATGCTGAGTGTAGAAGAGAGGTGAAGAAGAGAGTACAGGCAGTATGGAGTGGGTGGAGAAGAGTGTCAGGAGTGATTTGTGATAGACGAGTACCAGTAAGAGTGAAAGGGAAGGTCTACAAGAGGGTAGTGAGACCAGCTATGTTATATAGGTTGGAGACAGTGGCATTGACAAAAAGGCAGGAGTCAGAGCTTGACGTGGCAGAGTTGAAGATGTTAAGATTTGCACTGGGTGTGATGAGGATGGACAGGATTAGGAATAAGTATGTTAGAGGGTCAGCCCAGGTTGGAAGGTTTGGAGACAAAGCCAGAGAGGCAAGATTACGTTGGTTTGGACATGTGCTGAGGAGGGATGCAAAGTATATTGGGAAAAGATGCTAAGGATGAAGCTGCCAGGTAACAGGAAAAGAGGAAGGCCTAAGATAAGGTTTATGGATGTGGTGAGAGAGGACATGCAGGTGGTTGGTGTGACAGAGCAAGATATAGAGGACAGGAAGAAATGAAACAGTTGATCTGCTGTGGCGACCCCTAACGGGAACAGCCGAAAGAAGAAGAAGAAGATTGGGTACTCTTTTCAATCATAGTCTAAGCACCGGCTTCATCCCAACTGAATGGAAAATGGCCACAAAGGTGGTGCTTCCACTGACCCTGGGAACTATAGACCTACTACCCTGACTAGCTTTATCTGCAAGGCCATGGAGCGAATATCATGGACCTTAGCAACAAAGATATAGGTAATCCCCAAGCTCTTGACCCTACTCATTTTGGATTTGTCAAATGGAGACCGTCACCAAGGCCCAGGATAAGGGGGAATCTGTGCATACAACCTACCTATATTTAGCCAAGGCTTGTGACACTATCCCCCACTCAGGCATCATTGACAAACTCAGCCAGCTAGGTATCAACCCTTATATCATTAGATGGGTCACTTTATCTGTCTCACTGTTAGAATCCATATAGTCAAAATAGGGGAATCCAGCTCGAGTAGTAGACCTGTAACCAGTGGGGTTCCACAGGGATCAATCCTGGGACATCTACTATTATTTGGAATTTATTTCTTTGAAGTACAAGCAAAAACTAAAAGTTTGTGGCTGACAAAGTTTACTGATGACTAGAAACTGGGAGTGGTCATAGAATCTCCAAATGATGTCAACATCCTACAAGAGGGTCTTACACAAACACAACTGGTGCTAAAGTCATGGTCTTAAACTCAGTGGAAAAAAAATGTATTATCCCTTTTTGTAATAACGATGTTCCTCTAACTGCCACATCAATAACAACACCCTAAGTATGCACTCGGTGGTGAGAGACCTGTGCATACAGGTTTACAGCAACCTTAACTTTGATCAGCATGTCTCTACAGTGGTAAGAAGGACCTTCTACATTGCTCATCTCATAAGTAAAGGTATTGCCTCCTGAAAAAAGAAGTTATAACCTCCCTGTACTCTTCCCTCATCAGGCCAATAATTGAGTACAATGCCCCTTTTGGTATGTACCTTTCCAAGTACCTGCAGCAACTGGAGAGAACCAACACAGTTTCCTCACAAGGAAAATTCAAGGTCTTCAGCATTTGTCCTGTGTGGATCATCTGAAATCACTGTCACTTCATTCTGTTTCATACAGACTACTCGGAGGCGATTTCTGCCTTACACATAAATCGGTTTCTGACCTGCTTTATTGGAAATGCTGCATATCCACAAGTTAAATGATACATTGGTTACTCGCTCTAAAGACCTTAAACTAGTATGTGACATTATTAGAACCTGCTGGAGGGACAGATTTGCCTCCCAGAGATTACGACACCTTTGGAACAGACTCCCACTTCTTGTCAAATAATGCACCTCATTGGCCCTCTTCAAATGCAGTCTGGACAATTGGATGGATAACTGTAAATTCACCCCGAGGATTCCACCCATGTCCCACTTGGACAGGGACAATAGGTGCTGATGGTTGAAATAAGGGTAGAACTTGGCTAGGCTAGGCTTGTAAGGACCCTAGGGCCATTAGTCTGTTAACTCCTGTGCACCTAATATTATGCAATTGTCTCATTTTTTTAATTTATATTTACTTCTAGAATTATTTTCCTAAGATTTGGGGGGGGGGGGGCTGTGAGAATTATGCAGAATGTACTGATGTTTTAATGCAAACCCTGCTATTCTAGTATCTTTCAGTGTGTTAATGTCTCCCTGATGTTACACATTAGTTCTGCAGTTATTTTTGTCTTTGCCTTCTAGAATTATTGTGACGAGAGGTCGGGGGTAGTGACTGGGAGAATGTTGTAGAATGTTTGCCTGATATTTTTGGCCTGCTCATCGCTCACAAAATGATTATGAAGGCACAATGTTGAAGACTTGAGCTACCAGGAAAATGGACCCTGTATGGTGCATTCCACGGCTTTATGCTTTTGTCCAGAGTTCTTGCGCTAAGGGCCGGGGGTTATGATTGTCTGCTTCTAGATGTTTGCCTGGTACTTCTGCGTCCCTCGTTAATGAGGTTTTCTGGCAAGTCCATGATTTGACTCCTTTGTTCCACCAATGACTTTGGTTTGATCAGAATTGTGTGCGAAGAGATTCAGATGTAGTGAGTAAATGGATGAAAATCTACATGTTATGCAGTGTCCATCACTGTGACACTGCATTCCTGAGTGTTGGCCGGTTTGTGATTAAATTGGGAATAGTTTTTGGGAATGTTGTTTTTCTTTTCTTTGCTCCATAATTTTTCCTTCCCTCATACTTTGGTGCGCTCCCCTTAAAACCTGACTTTCTACCTAACCATTTGTTCTTTCAGACTTTAGTCATCTGTTCAAGAGAGCTTCTAATAGCAATATTTCAAGTCTTTTTGGGTATCTTCATATGTTTCAGGGGATGAAAGGGGGAGAATTTTGTAAAATAAGTTTAGGTTCACCTCCAGTGTTTGTTATTTGTCTTAAAACTGTGATGATTTGAGCCTTTTTTTGCCTACTGGTCAATCATTCTTCAATCTTCTGCCTAAATTACAGTAGTAACTGATGTCTATGGAAGTCGCAGTGCGATGTGGCAGTGGAAATAATCGGGGATCCCAATGACCGCTAGTTCAGCAGATGCCTAATGCCAGCTGTGGATGTGGCAGTGCATTTTGTAATGCACTTCAATTGTGCCTCTGTTGCCTATATTACAGTTCTTTTTGCCTGCTGGTCACTGTTACTCTGCAGTTTATTTGCCAGTGATACTATAGTAACAGATGTCAACAGAAATGTTGTAATACATTTCTGTTTTGCCTATTGTATAACTTGTCGTTATGAACAGTGCTCAGTATGGGTTACACATTCTTTTGTGCCTGCAGTTGTACTAACATGACTTTTTAGAACCTAATCCATTTTTCTGTTTTTTATGCCTGCACTACAGTTCTTTTGTCTACTGTCCGCATTTCTCTTCAGTTTTTCTGCCTACAGTGCAAGATAGAATCAACTAGCTACTTTTCAAGTTGGTTGTGCATTGCATCATGGATTGTTTTGCTCTTAGTTGTCTTAATGTGGTAGCTTCAGTTTTTCTGCTTAACCCAAATGCATTTTGTTTTGTTTTTGCAGTGGTCAGGCCTTAACACTGTCATCATGTATGCCTTTTAGATATAAGTCAGTTGAGATGAGAATTTACATTTTGTAAAACCCATCTTTCATATCAAGAAGTAATGCTAGTGGGGATTGTACTGTCACCTGCTTATCGACCATACATTTGGGGTTATTTCCTTTTATTATGATTTTTTTGTAGGAGTAGCAGTGCAATACAGTAGAGGATGCTGGGAGAGTAATGCACAAAAGTGACATATAGTTAGTGATTGTATTTTGTAAGCAGAGGAGGCAAGTGTCACAGGTATTGTGTTACGGGAAAGGTTGTACATTTGTAGTTTGAGGTTCATAAGTGTGCACTAAGCTAATGGCCCTGGAGCCTTTACAAGCCTAGCCCATAGAAGTGCCCTGGCATTGTGTCACCCAAAGTTAGTTCCCAGTGCCTGTATCAAGTAGAGCCACTGGAGCGGTGATCCCCAGGGTGAACTTTCTGTTTCCCATCCACTCATCAAGATTGCTCTTGAAGAGGGCCAGTGAGGTGCTCTGCTTGACATGTATGGGAAGTCTATTCCAGAGCATGGGCAGTCTCTTGGTTATGAACCTGTCCGTCCAGCATGTTCTGTTGATTGTGGTAATGAGCTTGAGGTCTCTGGAGTGTGTGGTGTGGAGGAATTGGGATGTCTTTAGATGTAGTATTTCTAACAGAGCTGAGTCAGACATGGCTTTGTAAGTCAAGCAGAGATTGCATCTTAGTAGACGATATGAGACAGAGAATAGCTGGAGTTTTTTGAGTCTGTCCATGTAGGACATATGTTTAAGGCCTAGGATCCTCTTTGTGAGGTACTTGATGTTGCATGTGTCTAGTGAGGTACATGCCAAATGAGGCATTATACTCAATGATTTGCCTAATGAGGGAAGAGTAGAGGGAGACAATGACTTCTTTCTTCTTGGATGCAGAATCCCTGGCAATGAGATGTGCCACATAGAAGGACTTTCTCACCACAGTGGCAATGTGGTGGTCAAAGGAGAGGTTGCTGTCAACCTGTGCCCCCAGATCTCTTACAACACCTTCAGTGTTCACTGGGCTCCCATCAATGTGGTAATTGGTGGGAACTGAGTTTTTCCCAAAGGGGATGATGACGCATTTTTGGCATTAAGCTTAAGGCCATGGTTTCGACACCAGTCATTGGTCTCAGTGAGACCTTTCTGCAGGATGTCTACATCACTTGGGGAGTTAATAATGGCTCCCAGCTTGCAGCCGTTTGCGAACTTGGTTAGCCAGAGTCCCTCTGTGTTGGCCTGGACTTCTGAGATGTAGATGCCAAACAGGAGAGGACCCAGGACCAATCTCTGTGAGACTCCACTCATGACTGGTCGGCAGTCTGACGTGGAGTCTGCTACTTTCATACTGTGGGTTCTATCTGTGAGCCAATTTGCAAGCCAAAGCTTACAGTTAAGACACTTGTTACTTACACTGGTTGGTTAGTCTGGAGTTTATATTTCACATATTGTGGCAATGGACACCTCAAAGTTGAGGGTTTGCCTCAGTGGGTCCATTTAAATAAATTCCAAAGCAATAATAAAAGAATGAATATTTATTCCAAGTGCGAGTAAAACAATAAAACACAGTCTTTCCAAGTCCGATAAGTGCTTTTGGCAATTTGCCTTCTTCAGATCGTAAAACATAGGGCTGTTGATTCCATTATAAAAGACAAATATCCAATCAAATTCAAAGTAATAAAGAACACTTTGCATCTGTCCAATCATAAGTATTGTATATAACAGATTCAATCATGATTCCCACTCGTCCAGAAAGCCGCAAGCATGGAACAACCCATTGGGAGCAGAGTGACATTCGTTTTCAACCTGTCATACCGTTCCAAATTTAGGGCAAATACAGCCTTGTAATAGTGGGGTGGTCTTTCACTGCATATTAGGCTGCTGTTTCTAACCAATCATGGCTTTCTGAAGATGACGGACATAACTATTCCACCATTTGTATGCCTTCTAATTAAAATACTGTTAGACTAATCAAATCCTTTGCAAAAGAAAAGGCCTCCTTAACCTGCCAACCAGCTCACTTTTAACAGGGAGGGCATAACATGGCATATTAGCCTTCGGATTCAAATATAAACTTTTTTATTCACACTGCATAAAACTAACACTCGCTTCGTGTGAACTAAGTACAAAACTAAATGTGTCAATCTCTTGAATCAGAATGCATCTCTTATTCATACATAGAGCGAACATCAAATATAAGTAAAGGGAGCATTTTGCATAAGCTAACTATTAGTACTGACAGCTTATGTATAACAAGTTCAGACGTAACCTCCATCAGACCAAAAAACATAGACAAGAGCCAGTCATCTCATGTAAGACAAGCATATACTCATTCTCTACCCATCACATTCTTTTAAATATGATGTTAATACGATCACATGAGGAGCAAGGCAATCCTTCAGTTCGTAATATTTGTCTAATTCTAGCCAATAGTACATCAGTTGGACATATTTTCAAAAATATTTATGAAAATCAGGTCCTGAGAGTGTCAAGACTATGCACTGATGATGACTAATTTATGGATGAACAATATAAAATACAAATGCATTTGAAGGAAAGAGCCTATACAGATAGAAATCTTTCACTTAAACAAAGTCATCAAGAAATAAGAAAAGGCATAGGTCGCCCTTACTATTCTGATAGAACCACTAGATTGCAACAGGATGCAGTGGCTACTTCTTGCTAACCACAACAGCTGAAATGCATGTTAACCTACAGCTCTGATAATAAGCAAGTTTGTGAAGTAATAAAGAAATTTTGGTCTATGCTAACAATGGATGAAAAAATCAAGAAAGTAGCAGGTGATAAACCAAAGTTTATATATGAGAACAAGAAAAATATCAAAAGACTCCTGTGTAATAAGGATGGCTTTGCACACAACAGAATATGTTCTAATAGAAAAGGCACCTTTAAGTGCCAAAGGTGCAAAGCCTGTGCCTTTATTGATAGTTCTAATACATTTTTTCTTTCTCATTTGAATAAACAATACACTTTTAATGTTTATGCTGATTGCACCACAGCTCATATTATATATTTGGCTACTTGCTGCCAATGTAGTGCCTTCTACGTGGGGAAGACAGATCAATGGTTTAAAGACCGTATTTTGCGACATTTAAGGGATATGCGACAAAAGGAGCTGAATAATGCACTTGCTGCACATGTTGTCAGCAACCCTTCCCATCGCTTTCTCTTCAAAATCATTGAAGTGGTTTTTCAAAATAACAGGGGAGGGGATGTTCATAATCATACTGAGTTACAAGAGATAAGCTGGATTACAAACATGAGAGCGAATCGCCCCCCAGGGCTAAATACCATGGTTCCGTTGAAACCTATCATTCACAAACAATAGTTATAATCTAAAGAAGTATGCACCTATTTTAATTTATGGGAATGATGATTTTGTATTTGAAGAGACCTACTATATAAGGGCAAATCCACTGGTGAAGAACTCTGTGTGCCTTCTAATGTTTGCAATCTATTTTTGAGACTCTATTCATATGCAGGCAAGAATGGAGTATTAATCTAAAAGCTGATATGGCTTGCTACTTTGTTCCTTTTAAGTGAACTGATTGGCAGCAAAAGGAGGCTCGTCTCCTTGAAAAGAGACACGATTAGTCTGTTAATGTTATTGCTTCGATACTTTTGATTTGTTGGATGAGTGTATAATTGGGTGTGATTGGCCAACGAAAGTACGAATCGGAAGACTGTCTTGTTCTTGTATGATTTGAGTCCGAGGGGTTTTGGAGGGCAGAGAGACAGTGTCTGCCTTTTCGTAGTGAAGTGATTGGTCTTTGTTTGTGTTTTCCTTAGATGGAGGCTATAGTTGGATTTGCCATCCGGATGCTGTTGATATTTTCAGCTGACTTAATGTTAGGTGTCTTCCGCTTTTATTATTTTTTATTTTTTGTGAAGATCCCAGTAATAAGTCGATTTACTTCAGTATTTGAAATAAATGTGTGATCTATTTTATAGTGGGAGCGAAGGTACAATGAATACACGTTAGTATGCTTGCAGTGCATCGCAATGTTTCTTTCACTTGAGCAGGATACGGAATGTTGACACGCCTTACCTTCTACTTTACTTGTTTATAGCGAGTTGATTGGTAGGATAGGGAGACTTGTCATTTGTGGAAGGGGCTTGATTCTTTCATTAACATTATAATTTGTATACATTTGATTGGCCAAATGAGTGCTTTTTTTCTTTTCCAACTCATGTACTATTGGCTAGAATTAGACGAATATTACGAACTGAAGGATTGCCTTGCTCCTCATATGATCGTATTAACATCATATTTAAAATGATATGATAGGTAGAGAATGAGTATATGATTGTCTTATATGAGATGATTGGCTCTTGTCTATGTTTTTTGGTCTGACGGAGGTTACGTCTGAACTTGTTATACATAAGTTGTCAGTACTAATAGTTAGCTTATGCAAAATGCTCCCTTTACTTATATTTGATGTTCACTCTATGTATGAATAAGAGATGCATTCTGATTCAAGAGATTGCCACATTTAGTTTTGTACTTAGTTCACACGAAGCGAGTGTTAGTTTTATGCAGTGTGAATAAAAAAGTTTATATTTGAATCCGAAGGCTAATATGCCATGTTACGCCCCTTCCCATTAAAAGTGAGCTGATTGGCAGGTTAAGGAGGCCTTTTCTTTTGCAAAGGATTTGATTAGTCTAACAGTATTTTAATTAGAAGGCATACAAATGGTGGAATAGTTATGTCCGCCATCTTCAGAAAGCCATGATTGGTTAGAAACCGCAGCCTAATATGCATTGAAAGACCACCCCACTATTGCAAGGCTGTATTTGCCCTAAATTTGGAACGGTATGATAGATTGAAAATGAATGCCATTCTGCTCCCAATGGGTTGTTCCATGCTTGCGGCTTTCTGGACCAGTGGGAATCATGATTGAATCGGTTATATATAATACTTATGATTGGACAGATGCAAAGTGTTCTTTATTACTTTGAATTTGATTGGATATTTGTCTTTTATAATGGAATCAACAGTCCTAAATTTTACGATCTGAAGAAGGCAAATTGCCAAAAGCGCTTATCGGACTTGGAAGGACTGTGTTTTATTGTTTTACTCGCTCTTGGAATAAATATTCATTCTTTTATTATTGCTTTGGAATTTGGAATTTGTACCATGGTGGCATACCGAAGGTTTTTCCATCTTGTTTTCTCTTTTCCATCGGTGCCTTCAACAGTGTAAGCATAGTTTTTTCATTTAAATAAATCTGGTTGGTAACATTCCACTATTGTCGTATGGGAATTGTTTCTGTGTAATCTGGAAAATATCATCCTCGGAATGTTTTCAGAATGCTAACATCTTGTGTATTAGGTAGTTGACGTGTAATGCTTTTAACTAGCATTATGCCAAAAGGACCCAATGTCTGCATGTGTATTAATTCTGCTTTTATTCCATTCCCAGTTGGAAATGAAACATACATATTTGTCAGGAGCAGCAAAAAGAAAGTTTCAGCAACAGCAGAATAAGATGTGAACAGACAGGGTTCCATTAAGAAATTTGTCTGTGGGTCATCAGGGAAGGGAGATTCAGCAAAAGGTCTACCTTCAGGACAACACAGTGGTTCTGCAGTACAGCCTGTTCACTGTGATCCAAGTATTCTTTCCATGGAAAGTGCCCACTCTGTTGTGACTGCACCACAGGCTACCTCCTGTGAACCTACAGCTGTTACCATGGGCGAAATTATGTCATCAGCTGCGCATTCAACTTTAGAAGTGCTGTGCGGATCACCAGAGTTTGATACAGAAGGAGCCCAGACTTCCGCAATGACAAAAGATGGGGCTTGTGATTTGCAGGGAGTGTTATGTGTATCATTTGAGGATCTAGGAACTTGGCCAGAGTTGATAAGGGATGAGTTTAGGGTAGCTGCCATCCAGCATGGACGTCTGCAAATGGTGTTGCCAGAGTTCCAGTCAATGAACAGAAAAGTAGATTTACATTGGAGAACTATTTCTGTATGCAGCCTAATCGGGAGAGAGCAAAACACACTTGGTTGGCATATTTAGTCTCAAAAGATGCATTTTATGCTTTACATGCAAATTATGTGGACATTCTAACCATCTTCTCCCATCAGATGGTTACAGAGCATGGAGAGAAATGTCTGAACCTTTACACAGCCATGACTGAGCACCAGAGCATGCATGATGCAGGTGAAGGAACTGGAAAAAGAGTAGGCAGACAATGGATGATGGGAGACAAGCTCTGCTTGAAAAAGAGAACTCACTGGTGTGGTATATTAGAACACATTATAGCTATTGTCCAATACCTGACAGAACAGACCATGGCATTCTGTGGTACAAGTGATGCCCTGTACACCTATGGCAATTTCTTGGGCCAAGTGCAGCATTTGTCACAGTTTGATTCCATCATGGCTGAACATTTGCATCGTATTAGGAATAAAGAAGTAATAGATCATATCTTGGGAAGGACATATAGAATGAAATTATCCAGCAGGACTATTGTAGGAAAGGTGAAGGATGTTGGGTACTTTTCCATGATTCTAAATTGCATGCCAGATATCAGGAATCAAGAGCAAATGACAAGTATTTTAGGTATGTGGGTATTTCAAGGACTGCAGCCGCAGCTGAGAAAGACTTTCTGGGATTTGTGACTGTGAATGATGCAACAGGAGCAGGACTTACAGAAGCACTTGTTCAGACTCTGCAAAAGTATCAGCCAGGCATTAATGATTGTCATGGACAAGGATACAACAATTACAGCAGTATGAAGGGGAAGTGCAGGCCCAGATAAAATAGATGAATTGAAGGGCTTTTTATGTGCCTTGTGCCTGCCATAATTTAAGTCTTATAGTTGATGCAGCACAGTCATCATTACAGGCAGTGTCTTTCTTTGGATGCCTGCAGAACATTTACTTACTGTGCTCAGCATCAATGAGCTGATGGCAAATTTTGAAATTATACATAATTGTCAATTCCCCTGTCTGACACTTGCTGGGAATGCAGCATAGACTCTTTCAAGGCAGTACAATTTCAGTTGATGGGAGTCTTGGAAGCATTACAGGAGATAGGTAAAGCTTTATGTACAAGTAATGCCACAACATATCAACAAGCGAGGGGACTGTGCTCAGAACTTATGTCATATCAAGACTTTGTATGCTTGGTGGTTTGGTATTGTAGAATAACAGGTGTGTGCTGTACCTTTAAGAAGCATTTCCAATATCTCTGTGTGTGCATATAAATACCAAGCATGTGTTAGCTTCAGTGCAGTTTTGAAGGTGCAGCCAGAATGTTAACATCTATGTGTCTGATAGCTAGTTTGTTAATAAGTTAAAGTTACTTAACCTCGTTTATGATGCGTTTGTATAAAATAAAGCTTCTTGAACAAGAACCCATGATGTTCACCTGTTTACTCCTGACCAGGCGAGTGACATGGTGTCAGAACCAGGATGGCAAAGACTACTCTTCAGAGCCATGAGTTGAGACGTAATGGTGAAGGCAAACTAAGTGAACTGAGAGCAAAAAAGGGCCAGAGCAAGCTAAAGGTAAAGAAAATACACACAAATGATTCATTTATTAAAAGAGCTGAAACGGAGCATTACAAGGGTACAAAACATATTACTAAGCAAATGAATAGCACAGAAACATTTGTTAAGCAAAAGAGAAGCATAAAAATGCTCATTAATCAAACAAAATATTTTAAATTAGGTTATTTGATAAAACGATTATTAAAGTACATAAGGGGCTCAGATCTACCTCAGAATTGTAAAGCATGCATGTTTAATGCAAAACAAATATAGTAAAAGGTCAAAGAGAGCACATTAAGAGATTAAGTTAGTAAAACGAATATAATAGAAGGGGCATAAAAGGGCACATTGACTGTAAATACAGCAAGGCGACTGCATCTGTTTTGGCAAGTTACCGTGTTTTGCCATAAATAACTACTTTGCACTGATTAAAGCCTTGAGTATCATAACTAGAGTTACTTGCTATTGCACTGATTAAAGCCTTGAGTATCATAACTAGAGTTACTTGCTATTGCAAGTACTGACATAAATTTCAAGCACGTGTATAAGTGGGTGTTCGTGCATATTTATAAAAGTCTTCACTGAGATATGTTAATATGGCAGACGGATTTCACAAGCCACAACCACTTTTATTTGATCAGAATATTGCAGAGAATTGGAGAATATTTGAGCAAGAGTATGATATATTTATACAAGCAGCTTATTCTGATAAAGATGCATGCAACCCCAGGGCATTCATTTTGCTAAACCTGCAGGATCAAAGGCCATTGAAAGGGAGCGTTCATTTGTATATGCACCAGCAGTGTACTCATCGCATTGTTGTGCAGGCTGAGTCAAGGGATGGACCCCGAGTGTTTGAAGCGCAAATTCAGAGAAATGTGTAACCCCCAGAGAAGTATTACATTAGAGATGCATTTGTTTTGCGCACGAGATCAAAAGCAAGGGGAAACTTTTGTCGCTTACATTACTGACCTAAGAAACAAAGAGTGTGTAGGTTTGGTGATTTAAAATATGAGTTAATAAAGGACAGACTCGTGAGGTATTAATAGTGCTGCCCGTTAGAAAAAGATTTTACTTCATGACGGTGATTTAACGCTGAGCAAAGCCATTGATATTTGTCAGCTCCATGAAGATACAGAAAGGCACACAAGTATGCTCGTTGGTGATAAGAGCATGATTTCAACAGACTCCAGAGCTAATGTGACAGAATACAACCTGTGACTGGCAAAAGCAGGCCTAAGAACATGGGAGCAGCAGCAGCCCTTGCAGGAATTCCAGGTAAAACCCGTAGTCGTCAAGCAAATTCCAAGATCAGTTCAATTAAAGGAGCATGCTCAGTGCAGAACCAAGGTTATCCAGTGCAGAACAGACACTGTACAGTACAATATAAGGGTGGATCAGCAAAACCCAAATCAAGCTTTATTGTTAACTGTCACAATTGTGATGCCAATTATAAGTCCAAAAGAGAGAAGTGCATAGCATTTGGTCAGCAATGCCACAAATCTAAGAAGTGGAATCCTTTTCAAAGATTTTGTAAATCAAGTAAACCTCACACAGTTACAAAGAAGGATCCACTCAAAAAAGCAAGTTGATCCAGTAAACCTGCAACAGTCCACTTTCTGTGTAGATGGTGTGTCAGTAATTGATGAAAAGATTGATGCAATAGATTTATTGGCAAGAAATGAAGCGTTTTGTACTATCCAGATCAATGGTAACTCCACCGAGCTCAGACTACACCACTGGAAGTTTGCCCAACTTGTCATTGAAAACATCAGCATACTCTGAAAAAATAGTGTTAATTAAGCTGGACCTGGGACACATGCTTATTTGATGAACTTCTTAGGTAAAAGAAAGCAGATTCATTCTCAAACTGTTTCTGAGATCCAGTAATGACTGCTCAGGTCTTTGAGCTACACAGAATAATAGGCTATAATAGTTCTTGGCCACATAACATGAGACTACTGAGCCTTCAGTTTGAATCTCTTCACCTCCATAAGCAACACATTTCACACAACTAGTCACATTTAGTAGTTTACCAACTCTGAACTTTGCATAAGGATCTGCGACATAACATTACACTTTGAACCAGTGTCTACTTTATGAAACTAGACTCCAAGATCAATCCAGTGGTCAGACCAGCAAAAAGAGTTCTGATAGCTATGCAGCATAAAGTCAAAGCTCAGTTGGATAAAATGGTGCAGCAAGGTGTAATTTGTCCAGTTACAGAATGTACCAAATGGCTGTTGTCCATGGTAGCAGCTCATATAAAAGGCTCAGATGAAATCAGGATATGCATTGGCCCAAGAGATTTGAACAAAGCATTGAAGAGACCACATCATAATATGCGTACAGTTGAAGTTGCAGCCCTGATACCGAGTGCCACTATTTTTTCTGTTTTGGATGCAGATTTCATTTTGGCAAGTGATGCTTGATCACAAATCTTCACTACTGACTGCATTTAGTACCCCATTTGGAAAATATAGATTTCTCAGGATGCCACTGGGAATAAATTCTGCAAGTGAAGTCGTACAGCGTGCAATGAAGCACATTTTTTCAGGTTATCCTTGTGCCATAGTAGTAGATGATTTATTGGTTGGAGGCAATGGAGAGGCAGAGCATGACAGAAATCTTAAGACACTTCTAGACAGAGCATGTCAAGTGAACTTAAAGCTCAGTCCTCTGAAGTGCAGATTCAGACTACCAGAAGTTACATATGTAGGTAATTTACAAGTATTGGCTTGAGACCAGACCTGTCCAAACAAGCAGCCATTCTTGAAATGCCAGCACTGGATAATGTACAAGCTCTACAACATTTTCTTGGTGTGGTCAACTATTTAGGCAAGTTTATGCCAGACTTTAGTGAATTGACAGTGGCTTTGAAAGGGCTTGCACATAAAAATGTTACATGGTCATGACTAGAACAGCACCAGAAAGTATTTGAAGTTCTTAAGCAGAAAGTTGCTACCCCACCAACATTAGGGTAGCATGATGTCAACAAATAAGTAACTCTTTCCTGTGATGCTTCAAAATTTGGTTTAGATGCAGTTATTCTTCAAGAAGGCAGGCCAGTACCCCCAGACTGAGATGCAGTATGCTCAAATTGAGAAGGAACATTTGGCAATAGTGTTTGCATGTTCCAAGTTTCATGAATATATCTGTGGTCAAGATATTCAGATTTAAACTGATCATCAACCTTTGGTTACTGTTTTAAAGAAGCCTATGCATTCAGCTCTAGCGAGATTACAAAGAATGATGCTTAAATTGCAAAAGTACTACTTGAAAATGGTCTCTACGAAAGGCAAACTTCTTTATCTGGCTGATACCTTAATCAGATTGCCCAGTAATACAATGGAACAGCTGATGAAGAGAATTTTGAATTTTGATGTAATGGAAGTGCATAATTTGTCTACCACAGGACTTGATGAGCTACGAGATCATACAATGACTGATCCAGTTTTGCAAAAGTTCAACCACTACATCAGTGCTTCATGGCCGTCAAAGCAATCTAGTGTACCACCTGATGTGCAACCTTACTTTCCTTATAGAGATGAGTTGTTGATGGAAGATGGCATTATTTGTAAAGGTCCTAAAATTGCTGTTCCTGTTTCCTTACAGCAAGAGTATATCCAGATTTTGCATCATGGTCACCCAGGTTCCAAATCTACTAAGAAAAGGGTGAGAGGACTTGTGTTTTGTACTTCTCTAGCAAAATACATTTTGTTAGAGTGTTTTCTTCTTGTTCAGTATATAATAGTACTAAACTGCATTTGCAGAAAGAGCCACTTCAGCCAAGTCAAGTCCCTGAATTACCTTGGTCAGTAGTAGCTACTGACCTATTCGAATGGAACAATCAGCATTACTTAGCACTGGTAGACTCTTATTAGATCTAGTTTGAGATCAATCTACTACCTAATCTAACTTCTACAGTCATTACTAAGTTGAAATGCCATTTCTCAGTCCATGGGAATCCACAGAAATTAATCTCTGACAATGGTGCTCAATTTACCAATCAATTTTTCAGACATTTGCAAGAGAGTGGGACTTTGTGGATTCTCTGGACGACTAGTAACATGTACAATCAAATGGACTTGCTGAATGTGCAGTACAGAGTGTAAAGCAATTACTTGAGAAGTCCAAGCGTGATAATACAGATTTTTTTTAATTTACTCAATCTCAGAAATGTATCCCATGATGATATACTTAGCTCACCTGCTCAGAGACTTCTGTTCAGGCAAGCCAGAACATCATTCCCTATCGGTTCTAGTTCATTGAGGTCTAAAGCTAAAAACAACAAAGCCATTAAAGCCCAGTTATTTAAAAAAAATGTTCTTTTCAAAAGTCCAGCTATGGCAAAATGAGCAGATGTCTTCTTCCATTGAAAGAAGGAGAGACAGTGAGGATACTTTTCAAAAGTCCAGCTATGGCAAAATGAGCAGATGCCTTCTTCCATTGAAAGAAGGAGAGACAGTGAGGATACTAACAGTTGAAGGTTTCAACCAGATTGGTCAAGTAATGAGTATATGTGCAGAGCTGAGATCCTATTTTGTTGTTCTGAGGGTGTGGAGTACAGGAGAAATCACAGACATCTTCTTCCTGTTGCAGAACTGATATTGCAACATTGTACCTGTGATAAAGACTCTGTCAGAGCAATCCAGATGATATTCCTGTCCAGAACGTGTCTTGACTCCTGATACTGTTCCAGCAGATGGTCCCAAGGTTCCTAAGACTGAACAGTCAGCAGAGACAATCTAGTTGCTAAACCAGATGCCAAATTTTATGTCACATGATATGGTTGCATTTCAAAGCCTGGTGTGAAATACACAGCAACTTGGACATAGTTGTATATATGTACCTAGCTTTGTATAATTGTGTGATGAAAATTATTCCTTTGTAAATTGCATATTTATTAATTTCATTGACAATGCCTGACTCATTTCTCAAAGAGAAAGCATGTAGAATAACAGGTGTGTTGTACCTTTAAGAAGCATTTCCAAGATCTGTGTGTGCATATAAATACCAAGCATGTGTTAGTTTCAGTGCCATTTTGAAGGTGCAGCCAGAGTGTTAAGATCTATGTGTCTGATAGCTAGTTTGTTTATAAGTTAAAGTTACTTTGCCTCATTTATGATGTGTTCATATATAATAAAGCTACTTGAACAAGAACCTGCGATGTTCATCTGTTTAATCCTGACCAGGCGAGTGACAGGTAAGATGTGATGACAGAGGTAAATTGTGCAGGCAAAGTTCTGCAGAGTCCATTGGCTGATATTTCTACGGGTGTCAAAGTGCTGGTGTCAACTAAGGAGTGGCTGAAGAACTACGGAGAGACAGGATTTCAATGTTCCATGCCTGAAGCCTCCAAGATAGCAGAAGAAAAAAAACAAAATAAATACGAACTGCACCGACTGCTGTTTATCGACAAAGCTCACAACAAGCTCCAAAATACTAAGCGCGTTAACCATATGTAAATCAATGGCTTCTTCAGAGTAGAGTAGATAGCAGAAGAACTGGATGTTGGCTCCACATTTTAGGAAAAGATGCAAAGGAAAGTAAGGTGCTTCTTTGACTGTGAAGGAGAGGAAGGCACTATACAGGATCCAAAGGTAAAACTACATGTAGAGTTCTTCAGTGTGGTGCTGGACACGAGGATACAGCCATTTACTGACCAGTTTGAGCAGCTTTCAGAGTTTTGTAAGGCCTTTGGATTTTTACCAAATAACAAAACCTCGAGTGAAGTTGTGGAAGATGCATTGATCCAACAGTGCAAGGCTCTGAAAGAACAACTGATGGACAAGATAGTTGGCCACTGTGGCATTGAAGGTTCCCCTGCACCCTCATGACAAGAGTGTGCGGTTAGAACTTGTCAGATTGAAGACTGCTGGAACAGGGCTCAGTTTTTAGTTTTTTTTTTACTGGTTAATTGGGTAATTTGTTTAAAATCAGTTTGCTCGTTTTCTATTTTATATATATATATATATATATATATATATATATATATATATATATATATAATAAATTGCACTTTATTCATCTGCTTTTACTGTAATTGTGTTTCTTCCCACTTTATTACCTTATTTTGCTTGTGCTTCTTCTTAAAAGTACTCAGTTGTATTATTCTGCTGCAGTTATTACTGCTTGGTAGTAGCCTGATTAAATTGTAATTGTATTCTAAGCCTTTTGGTTTAAGCACTTGGGCTTAAGGCCAGTTGTTTTACATTAAGAAGATGTGTGGTCTGCATTGTTGTGGCAGGACAGGTAGCTTTCATCCTTCTAAGTTGGGAATTGCTGGTTGAATGCTCAGTGTCTGTTATTCTAAAAGCGCATTAGTTCTGGTTTTAACACTTTTTGGCTTCAGGCCAATTATTTTACATTAAGAAGGTTGTAGTCTGCACTCTTGTGGGAGGAGAGGCTAGATTCTGCCCTTCTGAGCTGGGAATTTCTGGTTAAAGGCTTATTGTGCCTGCTTATTCTGTTTCTTTCCGAAATGTGTGTGCCATGTTTGCTGTAGCTCAGAAGTTAGTCGTTTATTGGCCATTTTGGGCTAATTTCTATCTCTTTCATTTCCCTGCTATAAAAATCGCATTTGCGTGCCGGGCAGTGCCGGTTAGCTAGTGTTAAACTATTCCTGGCTCCATGAAGTCTGCTCTTCAATTTATCCCTTGGAACTAGACAAACCTTCAACGTAAGCACTCAAACCATTCATTTAACATTCCAGCACTTGCTCAAAATTTATAGCAAGCACTAAGTAACCCTAGCACTAGACCCCCTATACTGTCCAGAAGGACAAGGCTCTCTATTCGTCCCTACCAGCTAATCAGTAAAACAGCTCACTTTACCTCTCCAGGCATGTCCAAAGAGCAGTTTCAGATGTACTCTCCAGTCCAACTGGTGAATCTGGGCATTTTAAGGCAATGTTACAACTGCCTCATGTACACAGACAACCCTCTCCTCCTACCACCAAATGCTAATATATGCTAGAGATGCAATTATACAGCCAAACTGGAGGCAAAGCTCTCTCAACCCGAGACTGGAACTGACAGTCAAGAGGAGAAGGAAAATACTTGCAACACACCACCAGTCTCACACAGACCTACTAAACCAATACCGGCAAATAACACACATAAATACACGAAAACATAGTCGGAGGCTCTAAATAAAAATCTGCAAAAGCAATGGAGACCTCCAGAGCAGACACCCAACCAACCACCACACCCCATACCAAACCATGAAACACATACTTCACATAATTTAGTATGCCACGCAATCACAGCCCTTAAGACAAAATAACATACCCAACACACTAGTAATAGGCGACTCTGTAGTCAGGCACACTGATGTCTCACTAACTAGGCTGGACAAGGAGAAAGGTTACAGTTAGCTGCCTGTTGGGTGCCAGGATCTGCCACATAACACAAGCACTCAGGTCACTCCCGAACAAGTACAAATATGACTCTGTCATTGTCCATGTTGGTATGAATGACCTGAGACTTGCCTCCCTGGACTACATGAAAAGAGACATGGAAGAGCTCTCTGATCATGTAGCCCAGGCCGGTATGACCCTGACCCTGAGTAGCATCCTGCCTTTACCAATAATGATGCCACAGTATAAAGAAAAAAATTATCAATTTCAACAATTGGCTAAGTTTCTGGTATCATTCAAGGGGGATCCAGTATCTGTACCTGGGATGACATACTCGATAAGCCACGTTGCTTCACAAGAGATGGCTTGCACCTGTCACCCTTAGGTTTTCGAATACTGGCCAAGGCTTTTGCTGCCCTCATAGTGCCTTTTTTAGATAAGGCTCAAAAGACAAACCCACCACCGTAAATAGCAGAAGTAACCAAAAACTGAGGGTAATGCTACTCAACGCCAGACGTCTAAACCTCAAAATGCTTGCACTCGAGGCACTCCTCGGTATGGAGAACATCGATATCTGTGCAGTAACAGAAACCTGGTTTAAGACTCAGGAGAGCACCCCAGCACTACCAGGCTATAACCTCATACCATACTTTTCGGCCACAAAGCCCAGACCGAAACGCAAAAGGTGGGGGTGTATCCATATTCATCAAGGATACCCACACCTCCAGGTTAGTGGCACAGCGCAGTGCCTCGGAGATTATCCATGTGCAACTAACAACGGGCAAAACGCAATTCAAATTGTAGCTTGCTACAGATCACCCACCATGACCCATGACCCCCATTCCGCGTTTCTGGAGACACTGGAAAATATGAAGGTCCTACCAAATGCCCTAATATTGGGTGATTTCAGTCACCCAGACATTAACTGGGAGAACTACTCAAGTGCTAACTCCCTTGCCCAATGCTTCCTAGAATTTTTAAACTCGAATGCCCTCGATCAACTGGTCAACACTCCCACCAGAGGTGAACATGTTGGACCTGGTCATCACCAACATGGGCGACCGGCGTTCTACACCGGAGGTCAAACCCTTGCTGGTTAGATCAGACCATAGAATAATCACTCTGGATATCCACATTTCGTCCCCGCCCCCAATCAAGGAAACCACCGTGAAAAGCTTTTCAAAAGCAAACTTCACGTTACTTAAGACTGAGGTGGAAAGGTTCACAGCCCCCATGCTAAAGGACAATGCTGTCCAAGTTGCTGAATCCCTTACAAAGGCACTGTTTGAGCACCTGCAAGAATGCATAGATTGTGCTATCCCAAGCAAAACCAAGACTCGCTCCTCCAAGAAAAGGAAACCAGTTTGGTGGACCCCTGCCATAAACAAACTATACAATAGAAGGAGGAAACTAGTACAGAAAAGAGTAAAATCCCAAGAAGGAAAGACATCCCTGATCAGTATCAGCAAGAAACTACGATCCCTCATAAAATCATCCAAGGCTGGCTTCGAAAGAAAAATTGCCAAGGACTCCAAAGATAACCACAAAGCGTTCTTTAGCTATGTCAAGAACCTAAGTGGAAACTCTCAGATCTGTTCTGAGTTAGTGCAGAATGGCACAAAATGCACTGAACCAACTGATATTGACAACATTCTGGCAGACAGGTTTAGTGCAAACTTCATCCCACTCTTACCCCCTAAAGGGCCCATACCCATACCAAAAGAATGTAGTGCACCGGCAATCACTAACACAGAGGTTAAAACAGCCCTATCCAAAGCCAAAAATACAGCTTCAATGGGACCAGATGGTGTCCCAGGCTGTGTCTTACACGAGCTCCAAAATGAAATAACCTCTCACCTAAACACACTGTTCAAACTCAGCCTCTCTACAGGCTACGTACCCATAGAGTGGCACACAGCAACAGTTATCCCGCTCCACAAAGGTGGAGCCACAATGGACCCCGGGAACTATCACCCTGTAAGCCTGACTAGCCTGGTCTGCAAGGCTTTTGAGCGCATCATCATGGAATTCAGTAGCAGAGACATTGGGAACCTTCAAACATTGGAACCTACCCAGTTTGGCTTTAAGGGCAGATTATGCCTCCTAAACCTGGTGGACTTTTTTGAGACTGTTATCAAGGCTTTAGATGAGGGAAAGAAGGTCCACACAGCCTACTTAGACCTTGCAAAGGCTTTGAACACCATTCCCCATTCTGGTATTATAGACAAGCTCACCAACCTGAACATATACCCCTACGTCACGAGATGGGTTGCCAATTGGCTCATGGATAGAACCCACAAAGTGAGAGTTGCAGGCTCTTGGTCTGACTCTAAACCAGTTACAAGTGGCATCCCCCAGGGCTCAGTCCTGGGACCCCTCCTGTTCGGTATGTACTTCTCAGAGGTACAGGCAAGCACAGGAAGACTATGGCTGACCAAGTTCGCAGACGACTGCAAACTGGGGGCCATAATTGACTCTCCAGCTGATACAGACATCCTCCAAAAGTGTCTCACTGAGACGGATACCTGGTGTCAAAATCATGGCCTCAAGCTAAATGCCAAAAAGTGCATAGTCATCCCCTTTGGAAAAAAACAAGTACCCACAAACTACCACATACGTGGTAGTCCCCTAAATACAGAAAATGTAGTAAGGGATCTGGGGACCCAAGTAGATAGTAATCTCTCCTTTGATAATCATATTGCCAAGGTGGTTAGAAAATCCTTTTATGTTGCCCACCTAATCACAAAATGGTTTGCATCTAGAATAAAAGAGGTTATTGTGCCCCTCTACTCATCACTCATCAGACCCATCATGGAGTAGAATGCCCCATTTGGGATGTACCTTACAAAACACGTACAACAGCTGGAAAGACCACAGATGTACCTCACCAAGAGGATTACTGGCCTCAAGCATATGCCCTATGCAGCCCGACTGAAGAAACTCCAGCTGTACTCTGTTGCATACCGCTTACTCAGAGGTGGTTTCTGCCTGACGTACAAGGCCATGTCCAACCCAGAATTGATGGACATGCTACACCTAAAAAAGACAAATCCCCGAGAGCCACACAATCTAGGGATCTAAACCTCACCACAACGAAAAATAGGACGTGCTGGAGGGATAGATTCCTGTCCCAGAGTCTCCCCATGCTTTGGAACAGGATTCCAATCTACATTGGGCAGAGCCCCTCACTAACACTCTTCAAGAGAAACCTTGACGAGTGGATGGGAAACAGAAAATTTACCCCGGGGATCACTGCAGTGGCTCTGCTGGACCGAGGCACAGGGAACTAATTTAAGGGGGTGGCAAAAGCCCACACGTTCTGGCTAGGCTTATAGATACCCTCGGGAAGATAGCCTAGTACTTACCTATGAACCTATGACCTTGGAAATGAACTGAAAAGGGATAAGTTGCCACTGTGTCATTGATGACTCTGACCTCAGACACAAACTGAAAAGCCTTTGTCAAATGATTGATACTGAATCATCACTACTGACTCTGTTAAACTTCCTCATACATAACCACTTGCAAGAAATCTGTACAAATGTTTGTTTCACTGTACATTTATTTGACTGCACCTGTAACAGTGGCCACTGCAGAATGCAGTGAAATGCATAAAGACATACATGTGGTCATCAGTGAGTCAGGAGAGACTTAGCTGTGCTCTCAGTTTTGCATGAACTGGGACAAGGTTTATTGCATGGCAGCATCATCGAAGACTTTGTCCAGAAGAAAATTCGCAAGATCCCAGCTGAGGGTGGCAGTACTTGTCATGAGGCAGGGACATTTGGGAGCAGCAGGACTCGTCTTGATGCTAGGAAAGTTGGGAGTGGCAGGACTAGTCCTAAGGTCAGGGCAGAAGCACATGAAGAACAAATTGCTCATGGCAGTAAAAGTGTCAGCAATCAGAAAAACGGAGGCGCTAACTACACATGGAAGATAAATGACACCCTGGTGTCTCATCTGTGTGCTTTTTGACTTCACCTATTTCTCTTTGGGTTTGAGTCTGTCTCAGTCTCTCAGTAATCCCCATGGCTTTCTATTTGTTAACTTCTCTAAGTCTTTTAGGTTTCTAATACCATGATGGGAGTGGACCCCATTCCTACGTCCTAATTCTGCAGTGGTGCAGCGGTTACATTGTCGCCTCACAGCAAGAGGTTCTCTGGTTCATTTCTTGGCCGGGGTGCCTTCTGTGTGAAGTTTGCATGTCCTCCCTGCATTCATGTGAGCTTCCTCTAGGTGTTCCGGTTTCCTCACACATTACAGAGACGTGTCTGGAGCATTTCTCCCCAGGCCTCTGCTGAAAATTGGCTCGTTTCAAGTCGAACTTTCCCAGTAAACAAATGTCAAATAAATAAATAAATGAGTCAAAGTATGATTAAAGTCAATGAAATTAACATTGTTTCAAGCTTTAATGTTAGCCAGAAGGGTGATACTGTAGTTGAGGGCCTCACCAGATGCGCAGTAGCAAGCCACGCCCAAAACCCACCCTGTGATATGTCATTCATGAATATGCATTCCCTCCCAATAATGTACAACCGAAGAAAGTGCACTTGACGTTGTAATAGGATAGTAACTATAACCAGTAAACTGAAAGTAAATTACCAGTATAGCGTGAACCGACATTTAAAAAAAAACACTTTCTCGACCTTGGGGTATTTCCTTTTCTTAAGAGGACTGCCAACTGCTAAAATTATGGATTTGATACAACGTGTAATAGCTTCTTATTTAAACTAAAGTGTTTCCGTTGCCACAGTGCTTTTAATAGTCAGTCACCAAAATCTCATATTGACACTTTGAACGGTTATGTGCTGTCAGTACAGCACGCAATCATAACAGAAGTGTAACCACTTCTTCTTTCTTTCACTCAGTTGTGGGGTTAAGTCTTTAAGTATTACAGGGTGTTGCAGCAAGACTGAACTTTGATATGCACATATTGTGTATAACGGCAAGTTTTAATCGACCTAAAATGTTAAAAAAAACAAAAAAATATATATAGAATCTATTGCCAGTTTGTCGAAAACCCCAAGTAATATGCAGACCGGGTTGTCACTCAATTTGCGACATGTCCACTTCTGCGCGAAAGGAACTGGTGAGGCCCTCAACTACAATATCGCCGCCAGAAGTGCTCTTCTCAGCACCTGCACTGTACCCAGTAATGACTCCTTCAGCAGTTTATATGGAGTTACAATCTTAGATATGTTACCAATACATGTAAATTCTTGCTCCTACAACTATCAGAACTGTCCGGGTATCCTTCTTCCACATTGCCCTCATTTCTGTCTGCAAATCCTGGTATTTTATGAATTTGTGTCTCTCTGTATTTAACACACTGTAGTTACTGGGTGTAGCAGGACTTCGGTGGTGGTGCTGTGGTAGCGTTGTCACCTCACAGTAAGACGCTGTCCTGTTCGATTCTCAGCTAGAGCGTCTTCTGTGTGGAGACATACGTGAATGGGCATACCTTCGTTGAAGGTTGTGCATCAGAGCTGGCAACTCGGCACGTAAAAATCTACTGCCAATCATTAGCGGACTGGAGTGCCGCTGTGGCGACCCCTAACCGGGAAAAGCCGAAAGACACAACAAAAGTTACTGGGTGTAGCAGTTTCAATGATCAATGCTACTTTTGTCTTCTTTTCATAGACTAATCTGTCTGTTTTTCTCGCATCTTATTTTTTTTCAAACTTTTGGTAGTGGGTGATCCTATGTGATATAATCGTCATCATTTTCTATAATGGTTTGTGGCTCATGTTTACAATGTTTTTTAGCTACTTCAGTATTATAATGTTTGCGCAATCCCCAATGCAACAGTCTTGCCACACTATTATGCCTTTCAGTATACAGTCCTTCTGCCATTAGTATATCACAACCAGCAACAAGATGTGTGACTGTTTCCAGTTCTGATTTACAAAATCTACATTTGTCTGTTTCTTCCTCATATTCAATAGACCTTGTAAATCAATTTGTATGCAGTCCACTGTCTTTGGCCACGAATGTTAACATTTTGTCTTTTGGATTAAATTCACCTCTCCTTAACCGTTCCTGCATTACTTCCTGATCAACATGAGGTTGTTCCAAGAGCTTTCTATACTTACAACTATGTTTATGCATTTTCCACATTTCTTACCTTCCAATCTGATCCTTCACCTTATATTCTTTCTTTTGTTTTTCTGGCACATTCAGTTGCTGCATGACCTTTTTATCTACTTCTGGTTTGAGTTCCATTCCTGCTTGACACTCTGATATGCTTCTGCTAAACTAAGCAGGGAAGTCATCTTAGACTTATGCGCTGCATGTTTTAAACCCTTCACTATGTTTGGGTCTTATGAGGTCACCAGATATGTATGCAGTCCTACGATTGCAGATCTATACATGTAATCAATTTTAAGGAGGGCCATACCTCCTTCAGAATGGAAAATACATAGTCTTGGTATACACTGATATTTTTATAAATCACTTCATAAGCATGAAGCTTCCTTCTTGTTTTCCTTTCAAGCCGATCCAACATGTTTTGGGGCCAATAAATCACTGCAAAACTATAAGATAGGAAAATAAAAGCAAATTGATTTGTAGCTTGGACTTTGTTCTTAGTCCTGTTATCTGTATTAATTTTAGCCTTTTCCTGTATGTCTTGTGTTTGGGGGTTCGAGACTGACTGCCTCAATCTCAGTAAATCCCCATGGCTTTCTCCTGTATGTCTTGTGTTTTTGAGTTTGAGACTGCCTGCCTCAGTGTCTGTAATCCCCTTTGCTTTCTCCTATATGTCTTGTGTTTGGGGGTTCGAGACTGCCTGCCTCAGTCTCAGTAATCCCCATGGCTTTCTCCTGTATGTCTTGTGTTTGGGGGTTCAAGACTGACTGCCTCAATCTCAGTAATCCCCATGGCTTTCTCCTGTATGTCTTGTGTTTGGGGGTTCTAGACTGCCTGCCTCAATCTCAGTAATACCCATGGCTTTCTCCTGTGTGTCTTGTGTAACTGTAGTCTTTTCAATGTCTGTCTCATGGCTATCTTGTGTGCCTGTACAGTGTGACTTTTCTGCATGTCAGTAGCTGTCTGTCTTGTGTGATGGAGTCGGTTATCAAAGGCTTGTGTGTTTCAGTCTTGCTATAGTGATGTCATCATCATGTGTTTGGGAGTCTGTATGGGTGTCTCAGTTCTGTCATGCGGTAGTGCTGTCTTCATCTTGTGGAGGTCTCTCTTCAGTTTTGCTGTAGTTTTGTCCTGGTCTTGTTGGTCTCTGTCCTGCATAAAGGAATATGTATGGATGTCCTTGTGTACCTCTGTGGGGCTGACTACCTTGATATAGTACAGAGGCTTGCTGTAAGGTAACAACAATGCTAC
Source organism: Protopterus annectens (assembly GCF_019279795.1). Lineage (NCBI taxonomy): Eukaryota > Metazoa > Chordata > Ceratodontiformes > Protopteridae > Protopterus > Protopterus annectens. The sequence goes on along the minus strand of NC_056732.1, from coordinate 1,830,481,270 downwards.
AAAATGCCAGTCAGTGTGTGAGTGTACCTCTGAGTGGTTACCTTGCTGTGGCACAGGGGCTCGTCATAATGTAACATTGGTACTAAATACCAGTCACTGTGTGTGTGTGCCTCTTTGCATGGCTACTTTGTTGTGGTATAGGGGCATGTCATAATGTAACATTGGTACTAAATGCCAGTCTGTGTGTGTGTGTGTGTGTGTGTGTGTGTGTGTGTGTGTGTGTGCCTCTTTGCATGGCTACCTAGTTGTGGTATAGGGGCTTGCCATAATCTAACATTGGTACTAAATGCCAGTCAGTGCGTATGTGCATCTCCGTGAGCGGTTACGTTGCAGTGGTACAGGGTACCAAATGCCAGTTAGTGTGTGCATGTACCTCTGTGAGTGGCTATCTTGCTGTGGCACAGGGACTTGTAACATTGGTACTAAATGCCAGTCACTGTGTTTGTGTACCTCTGTGAGTGGCTACCTTGCTGTGGCACAGGGACTTGTAATGTAACATTAGCATTAAATGCCAATCAATGTGAGTACCTTGGCACTACAAGTCTTTGTAATGGTCTGTATGTAGTAACACTAAACAGTGATCTTTAAGTTGTGATGGGTGACCTTGACAGGGAAGAAGGTGTGACAGCAGTGTGGTCACATTTTATATTCTCCAGGGTAGGGCCCTCAACTTAAAACTTGCTGGGGCCCCCAAAATGCTAGCACTAGCCCTGAGCAAAATATAAGCACAAACTCCAAGCTGGCATCTATGAAGCAGTTATTAGGCTTTCTGGTGATCGGCATTCTCCAGGAAATAATGTTCCTGTGCTTTTTCTGTCACTATGAACAAAACAGAAACACTAATCCCAAGATAACTACCGAGAGGCAGAATGTGGGCTCTCCAATAATCTGTAAAAAATAAATAAATAAAGGGTTAATATCCTAAGAGTTGCAGTGTGCACTAAGCAGTTAGATATGAAAGTGGGGGTAACTTAAGCTTTAGCTATTTAAGTGGAGACGCTCTAATTTTAAAAGAGCAAGGTAGATTGGAAGGGGGCGGGTAGGTACTTTGTATTCTGGATTTATGGAATACAGTGGGATTGCCAGTAAATTTAAATAGCTGAAGGGATTGATTTCACAAAATGATAATGTTGTGTTTACTCCCAGTAATCCAATAAAAGGAGAGGAAGGAATTATATGATTACATTAACATAAGGGGTGGACAACTAGAAGGACAACTGAGTTTAAAATGTACGTGCAACTTGCAAGAGACACAGCTGTGTCTCTTTCCTAATTTTAATATGCAGTCAAAAGCAAAATACAAGTAAAACAGTGTAAAGCAACACAAAATATTTAAATATTTATTGTATTTATTTGCACTTTGTTTTCTGTGAAAGTCCACTGGGCTGTTTAGAGCCTATTTTCAGTGGAGGCTCAGGGAGAAAATCTTCACAATGCACAAACATCAGTGAAATTCATTCAGAAGTAAATGCATAGAGTACTTATAATTACAAGAAAGCAAAAACAATCTAACCTGTCCCTCACATTAAGTTGTGGCAGAGTATGTGTCAGCTTTTCTAGTAATGTCTTAGTAATGTCTTGGACTGTTTTAAATAGAAGATTTAGTTACTAGCTCCACCCTCAGTTCACAAGTAATTAACCTTAGTTGGCCTATTCTAATTTTTCTGTGACTCAGAAGAGACACAGCTGTGGTCTCTTTCCTAGTTTAAATATGCAATTAAAAGTAGAATATGTAGTAAGAATCTTTGTGTTCAACATCTTTGTATCATGTATAGTAAGGGTTAAAATGTGAAATTGCATTGCAAGCAAAGAAGCAAGTTAAAATAAGCTGTTTTTCTTGTAAAGAATTTGCTGACCAAAGAGGAATGCACAGATGTTACCTTGGTCCAGGCACAAGCTTATCTTGTGACTGACCTCTGACCATCTAAGGCTCCAGTATGTGAATTTATAGCCTTGACTTAAATTCCTTGTCTGGTAACCAGTTACTGTGCGTGCTGAGAAGGGTATAAAACCCATGTGAAGTGTACAGAAATTAGACTGCTGACATACCATGTACTTTGTAGCATGTCTCCATGCATGTAAAATAAACCTTTTGCTTATTTTTATCTGCGTGATACTTCCAGTATTTGTTAAGTGTATTTAAATCTTTTGACATTTCTGGCCAAGAACGTGAGGCCACCTCTTCACGTGCGAATCGCATAAGAGGGACTGAAAAACCTGTACAGGAGGGAGAGCAGAATCTCGGGCTCCCTTGAGCGGAAAGACCTCCGACAAAGAAGTCGTAAGTAGAGGCCAGTCACTCTTAGATTCGATCCGTGGGCAGCTGTGACGAGGCGGAAGATCCGCAGTAAGGTAGCTTTACATTTATAAAAGTACTTTTTTTTAAGGGACTAGTCATAAAGGAATTTCTTTTGTTTAAATTTTACAAAAGACCGGTAGAGATCTCAGGAAAAGGAAACAGTTTTTCTTTTAAATAAGAAAAATAGGAATAGGAAGCAGTTGTTGTGCTAGTAAGGGCTGCTTAAATAAAAGGACTGAAGATGAGGAATATATGTTTAAATTACATCCAAAAAAAAAAAAAACTTAAAATACATAAAAAAATGAAAGACAAATTATGGGAATGTCAAAATTTGGTGAGAGATCTGCGTAGGGACGCAGGAGGCAAAGTTAAAAATCAAGTAAAGGTGGGATTCCCTCAAGCACAGAAATGGTTAAAAGAAGCTAATAAGAGGCATAGGGAACAATTTTCGAATAAGGAAAGTGGTGGCTCGAGTGCAAAAGGTGCATTTTTTGTCCATAAAGAAGATGATGAGACATCTGTTGTCTGTCGTAAACCGACAGCCCCACCCTTGTATCCAGAAGTCCCTAAAGAAATGGTCGGTCCACCCCAGTGTCAGGAAAAAGAAGCAGAAAATCAAGAAAAGGTGTCCTCCATAGTTTTACAGGGGCAGAGAAGCAGGGAAAAATACCCTCCGTAGTTTTACAAAAAACAAGCAGAGGAGACTCTGGAACTACGTAACCGTAGTAAGACAAAACAGAGTAAAAAAAAAGAAGCTAAAGTACATACCCTGTCCACAGACTCATATCCCTTACATGCAGAAAAATATCTTGAGGAAAAGAAAAGCAGGCTCAAACCTTTACGGTGGCTGAATGGAACACTTATGTTAATATAAGCTCCGTCCAACAGAGGTAGAGGAAGGGACGGTAGAGGCAGAGGGAGAGGAATGTAGGACATTTTGAAGACTTGTAGGCAGACAAAGAGGGGAATTTTTAAATGCAGTAAGAAGGGCATTTCAAGAGATTGCGGAATCCCAGGAAATCGCTGCTGCTCCAGATCATAGTTCAGCATGACTATATGATGGCAGACGAACCAGACCCAGGTGCTGAGGTCGACTGGCAAGAGTCAGTAATACAGAATGAGGATGATTTTGAGGATGTGAATAAAGAAGGTAAAAGGGAATGTGCAGGATGGGAACATGAGATAACTGATTTTTCAGAAAAAGGTGAATATCAGGCTGTTAGTCTGACAGCTCTAGCTACGACTATGCAGTTAGAAGTGCAACCGGTAATCATATTACAGGTTGAAGGGAGGGACGTAAAATTTCTATGTGACTCAGGGGTTTCTAGGACCTTATTGAAACACACTGCAGTGCCATCCGATGTAACTTCTGATGACTATGTGTTAGTCAAGGCAGCAAATGGCCGCATCTATAAGGAACCTTTGTCTAAACCCTTATGGTTTACGGACCCTGAAACTAATCAAACCATTAAATTTCGGGTGATTGTCTCTCGGATTTGCCCTGTTAACTTATTAGGAAGGGATTTGATGCATGTTTTTAGAATAGCAGCAGTGCCAACTGCATCAGGAATCTTGGCTAAGCGTATGAAAATCCAGGATGAAATGTTGCAGGTAGGGCAAGGGGATTTACATTACTGGTATAGTAATGATCTTATCGAAACAGGACCACAAAGCGTGGCCAATGAGTTAACTAACCTAGCTTTGAGCAAATATAGTACGGCTATTCAGTTACCAGAGGCTGCCAAACAACTACACTGAACAATGTATTACAGGAAAAGTGTGGGACCTGATCCCAAGTATGAGGAACAATTTTTTAAACACAAGGTGACCAGGATCCTATTACAAAATCTTTATTGGGACAGGGCAGGGAATTCCGCAGTTACTTGTAGTCTCACAAGAGACATGCAACAGCTTTTTCAAAATGCCTCAATCCCACATGTATCTGTGACTAGGGAAGAACAAACGGCATGGTATATAGTTGGGAAAAAAGTTACCGATTGGTCAAAGATGACACCGGAATAGCTGGCAGGTAAGGGGGTTCAGGTACAGAAGTTAAATTGGGTGACCCAGGCCAGACCAACAATACATCTTCGAGAAGAACGGTTAACACTGACAGGAGGCATGCCATCCTGGCTATGCTTTCTGACCCCACAAGAAGAATTGAAACTACAGTCAGTACCGAAATCCTTATGGTCCCTAGGACAGCATGACATTGGGCTAATGAAAACAGCAGGACAGGTTAAAATAACTCCAAAATCCGATTTTAGACCTCATAAGCGTCAGTATCCATTAAGTAAAAAGGCAGAAGAAGGCATTTTTCCAGTGATCACGGCTCTACTGAGAGCTGGGGTTTTAATTCCATGTACAGATTCACTGTGTAACACACCCTTGTTCCCAGTAAGGAAACCGGACGGGACATGGAGAATGGTACAGGATCTGCAGGCTGTAAATGCTGCTGTAGTGCCAAGGGCTTCTATGGTCCCAGATCCATCTGTTTTGTTAAATGATATCCTTCCCACGGATAAGTATTTTTCTGTTATTGACATTAGTAGCATTCTTTTCTGTTCCCCTACAGGAAGATAGTAGGTTTTGGTTAAGCTTTCGTTTATGAGCAAGCGGTACACATACACCGACTGCCGTGGGATATTGTGAAAGCCCTACAATCTTTTCAAGAAATGTCGACAAACCTGGCACAGTTTCAACCAGACCATGACTGTCATCTACGATTGTCGGTGGGCGACATCTTACTGGCTGCACCCACGGAGGCTGTCTGTGAGTTCGAAACTATTCGGTTATTGCATTTTTTGGCGAAAGAGGGACATAAGGTAAATAAATCTAAATTACAATTTTGTAAAACTGAAGTACGGTATCTAGGCTATACCATTTCAATTGCTGGTAGACAACTAGATAACTGTAGAAAAGAAGCCATTTTACAGGCACCAATGCCCAGCACAAAAAAGAGAAATTATGTCATTTTTAGGAATAACAAATTTTTGTCGTAGTTGGATTCCCAACTATGCAGAGGAAGTAAGTCCACGTTCGGAACTTATTTTCGCACTTCCCATGGCAGCACATGACGCTGCAATGGCCGGATAAAACAATACAGGCATTTACTAGGGTAAAGCAGTTGATAGCAGGATCTGCAACACTTAGCTTCCCTGACTATACAAAACCCTTTGTTCAGACAGTAGATTGTAAGCAGGGCTTTATGACATCGGTTCTGTTGCAAACTTATGGGGATAAGTTGAGACCATTAGCTTTTTATTCTAGTAAATTGGACACAGTGGCACAATCTTTGCCACACTGTGTACAAGCAGTAGTCGCAGCCGCACAGGCTGTGCAAGCGTCTGCGACCCTAGTTTTGTTTCATGACCTTACCTTACGAGTACCACACTCTGTCTTGGTAATACTACTACAGGATAAAGTTACCTTTCTCTCTCCTAGCAGACACTTATCCTGCATGACAACGTTACTATCACAACCACACATGACCATTGAGCGATGCACCACTCTTAATCCAGCCATGCTGTTACCTACAGCTGACGATGGTGCCCCTCACGTGTGTTTAGATTTGATACACTCTAATGTCTTACCAAGACCAGACCTTAAGGACCAACCTTTGGCAAATTCAGATTGGACCCTGTTTGTAGATGGGTCAGCATGTAAAAATGAGGCAGGCATTACACAAGTGGGTTATGCAGTCACAACTGAGACTATGGTACTAGAGGCAAGACCCCTCCCCAGGAACCTGTCCGCTGGCGGCAAATTGATTGCTTTGTCCAGAGCATGCACCATTTCCAAGGATAAGGCAGTTACTATCTACACAGATAGTCAGTATGCTTTTTCCATGGTCCATGTCTTTGCACAGCAATGGAAAAATAGGGGAATGGTTATGGCCTCAGGAAAGGAAATAACCCACAAGGATTTAATCTTTAGCCTCTTACAAGCTGTCCAACTGCCACCAGGACTGGCCATCTGTAAGTGCGCAGTGCACACGAATGCCAAGGATCCAGTACTACTTGGAAATGCACTGACTAACAAAGCTGCAAAAAGTGTAGCCTTAACCTCTACCTTTGCACTCGAGACCACACAGAAGGAACTTCACCCTACAGATAAATTTGATCTACAAACTTTACAGGTAATGCAGGAACTTAGTACAGTTCAGGAAAAACAGCGATGGGTTAAATATGGGGCTATTCAAAAGCAGGGAGTTTTTGTAGGTCCAAATGATAAGTATGTCTTACCAACAAACCTTTTTAGGTATGCCTCATTAGTGACGCATGGCCCATCTCATCTGGGCCCTGCTGCTATGGTTCAAATGATCCAGCAAATTTTCTGGACCAAGGGCTTTATAGCATACGCTAAACTATTTTGTTTATCGTGCCTGCTTTATGCACGATACCATGGTGGTGGGGTGCGGATCACCCCAGCAGCTTTTCTGCTGCCTCCGTATCCATTTCACACAATCTGCATGGATTTTATTGAACTAACTCCTGTTCAACAGAAGCGATTTGTGTTAGTCATTATTGACGCTTTTACAAAATGGGTTGAAGCTTTTCCGGTAGCACACCCAGATGCACTGTCGGTAGCCAAGGCCCTTACAAATAACATTATCCCTCATTTTGGGCTACCTACATGCATCTATTCTGATAATGGCACACATTTCGTAAACCAAGTTATTCAAAAGCTGGCCCGTTTTCAGATAGAGTTAAAACACCATTGTGCCTACCACCCACAGTCAGCAGGGTTGGTTGAACGCCATAATGGCATTCTCAAAGGCAAGTTACGTAAACTCATGGTCGAGACACATCAGTCTTGGATAAACTGCTTACCTCTGGCACTCCTGTCCATGCGTACCACTCCCACCTCAAAAGGGATCACACCATTTGAACTATTATACGGGAGACCTTATTACTTCCCGCAGTGGCAAAATCTTTTGCCTGCGGAACGTGAGGGGGGTGAAGAGATAGCAGATTACATGAGGAAATTGCTGACCAGGACTAACACCTCTTTAATGAATGATTGCTTTTCAGATCAGAAGAACAACAGGATCCTGGAAGTGGAACCCGGGAACTGGGTTTGGATTAAAATTGTCAAGAGGAAAACCTGGGCCTCGCCTAAGTGGGAAGGTCCATACCAGGTTTTGATCGCAACACCTACAGCAATCCGAATCAAAGAACGAACATCATGGATCCATCTGACACACTGTAAACTGGTAAAACAGTTTGAACTGGACAAAACTTGAGTTCCCCTGAGGAACACTGATTAGTAGTAATCTTGTTTTGTATGAATATCTGACTATCGTAGCAATGCAGAGAAATACTGGAAGGGAGCAGCCCTTCCCACAAAAGCATTCCAAAATAATTTTGTTACTAATAAGTGTGAGTGTTACTTTTCTGTTTTGGCGTTTTATTTTCAAACAAGACTAGCCAAGTAAAGAGATGATGCATATGCCCTGTCTTTTAATGTTTCAAATTGTTGGATATGCGGCTATCCCTACTGTACATGGTGGTCTAATGTTAGGTACAGTCCCTTTGGGGCAAATGATACATGGACTAATTTACTATTTGAAACTTCAAATGTAGCCTTAAAGGACAAAATAGCATTACCCCTCATAGGTCGCCAGAATGGAACTGTATGTTTTCAAAGATTAGGCAAGATTAAGGTTGGATGGAGTCAGTGTAATGTAACAATAATTCATAACTGTACAATAGATGGGCACTGTGCAATGAGTTTCAAGCCTATAAGAGTGCTTGTTAATAATACAGGGCTTGTTAATGACACAAGTTTCTTTGAAAAAATGTTATCTGTGTATGATCTTTTGTTTAAAAGGCTGCAAGATAAAGGAAATCACTCTGTTCCAGTCAATATTATACTTAAAGTAAATGATTGTTATTTTATCTGTGGTAGAAAAGCATACAAATGGTTACCAAGGAATTGGTCAGGCAGTTGCTTTTTGGGTTATTAAGCACCAGCTATAAGACATACATTTTCTTTTCCCCAAGGTAAAATACGAAATGTACATGCTGTTAATAAACCTGTTAATCCGTAGGTAGCGTTGATGCATCCTGGATCTATCAACACGATTTGTATAGTAGCAGCAAGGGGCTATCACACATGGACTTGGGCGATGATGTTATTTCCTGGGCTGGTATTTTCCAGCGTATGGGACAGTAAAATCCATTTGGGAGCTCAGAAAACTGTAAAACTGTTAAAACCTGAGCAATGCAACTTTTCTGCGCTAGAATCGATGGCGGATGAGTTAACTGCAATGAGGACTGTAGTATTGCAGAATCGTATGGCACTCGACTTCCCCTAGCGGCGAAAGGAGGTACTTGAGTGTTGTCCGTTCATTCCAGACAACGAATATGACATTAACAGCCATCTGGAGATCCTACAACAAGTTTATGAACTTACAAAACCAGGACAGAATCCATTAACTGACTTTTTCCAAAATTGGTTTGGAAATTGGGGAACAGTACTTATGAATGTCTTAATTGCTATATGTGTTGGTGCCATTATATTCCTACTGTTGGGTTGTTGTTGCATTCATTGCATCCGAATGATAATATCAAGTGTATTGTCTGCCAATGCAACTAAAGCTTATTATTCTGAATATACAGAACACGAGTCATGAAAAACTGTATGAATAAAATGTATTACTTATGATACAAAGTGTTGTAAAGGGGGAAATGTAGTAAGAATCCTTGTGTTCAACATCTTTGTATCATGTATAGTAAGGGTTAAAATGTGAAATTGCATTGCAAGCAAAGAAGCAAGTTATAATAAGCTGTTTTTCTTGTAAAGAATTTGCTGACCAAAGAGGAATGCACAGATGTTACCTTGGTCCAGGCACAAGCTTATCTTGTGACTGACCTCTGACCATCTAAGGCTCCAGTATGTGAATTTATAGCCTTGACTGAAATTCCTTGTCTGGTAACCAGTTACTGTGTACGTGCTGAGAAGGGCATAAAAACCCATGTGAAGTGTACAGAAATTAGACTGCTGACATACCATGTACTTTGTAGCATGTCTCCATGCATGTAAAATAAACCTTTTTGCTTATTTTTATCTGCGTGATTCTTCCAGTATATGTTAAGAGTATTAAAATCTTTTGAAAGAATACAAGTAAAACAGTGTAAGGAAAATAAATCATACTGTACAAAATAGAAGAAGGCATGCAGAATACCCGCCATATTGAGAATTATTGTTTCTGTACAAGTAAAATACAGTGTAAGGAAAATAAATCATAGTATACCAAATAGAAGAAGGCTGCAAAATGCCTGCCATCTTGAGAATTATTGCTTCTGTACATCAACTGACATAGTTAAATGTAAATTTAAGTAGCCAAATATTATATTTGTACATAATTTTCAGTACTGTAGGACTTTAATGATTTAAAACCAAAAGGTATAAGCAGGACAACAGCTCCCCACTGAATGGACAGCAAATAAAAGTAAAAATATGACTCGTCTTGCAAAAATAAAGTTATTACAAAACTGAGCACTTCATACCTCTCAACCTCTTAGCAAAAAAAAAAAAAAAGCCAAAAGCAACGAAGGGACAAAGTCCCAAAAATAGGGATATATTTTAAATATCGCTCTTAAGTGGTTAGAATAAAAGATTTGGAGTTACCTACATTTTCTGAAGAATACGAAGCCTGAAACTCAAATGTTTGTCATTATTTAGTGAATTCAACCTGTCTGATTTGCCAGAAAACTACAGTTTTTATGAGGAATAGGCCAAAAATACAAATCAAAAATCTGGACAGTTGAGAGGTATGGTTAGCTTAAAACATTGAGAAACTGCAATTTCACAGTAAATACCATATCCAATGATGCAAAAATTGAATCACGTGACTTAAATAAAATCACAAGACATAAAGCAAGCTTTACATAAAATCCGTCAGTTGTGGTTGTGTTTCGTTAAGTGTTTTGTCAGAATTGAAGACATTTCTTTTAATTTTAGTGAAGATTTATGTTTGTAACATACAAAAAATACTGTATTAATAAGTTGCTTATGTTGTGTGTTTTGAATAACTTGAAAAGTTTAACTTGTGTGGTAATAGTTTTATTCAGTATTTGTGAATGTGATTTTAAGGTCTGTTGACTCTCTCTTTTTTTCGACACACATAAATGTTAATGTCTTTAAGATGTTTTGTGATTGGTTGATTCACTTAATTTTATATTATTTATTTATTTATTTTGATATTTGTTGACTAGGTTAGTTTGACTGACCAGAAGCCTTTTTCAGCGGAGACCTGGGGAGATAAAGCTCCATTAATGAAAATTAAAAAGTTACCAATATTACACAATGAGATGTACAATGTGATTCATACAATTACATATAGGTATATGCAATAAAAATAAAACAGCACATTCAGGATAAAAAGTAACATTACTTTGAGGTAGAAGTTTATATTATAACCCTCCATTAAAAGTTAGCAATGGGTTTGAACATCTCACAGTAAGACGAGGTCATAAACAATACATATGGAAGAGTATAGTATAGGTTGTTAGTCTATAGCTTTTTTTACTTTATATAAAATGAGGCCAGTGTTGTTCACCTTTAGTTCTGATGAAGTCCTTAGACATAGGATGGAAAGAGTTAACTAAATTGAATAAATTAGGTTTACCTTTATATTGGGTGACTATACAAAACTCATTGGATAAATATAAGTTTTGCTTTGTTGTTTTTTGTTACTAGTCTTTTAGTGGACACTATCTTTTTGGAATTTTACAATTTGAATTGTAATGGCCAGCTTGGGCGCCTTGAGCACAGTGGAGCTGGTAGATGGTTTGGGCTGTTCCTATGGAACCTTGACTGCTGTTGATGTGGATTTTGTCAATATTGGAAGTGAACTTATGCAACTGGTTCACCTCCTTACCCAATTTGTGCAAAATATGTTGCACACTTCTTCTATGAGTATGACTGTCTCCAATAAACTCAGTTTTATTATGCTAAGAATGACCCCAGATGAGGCAATATGAGGTCGCTAGTACAGGAGAGGGCAGGTGATTCTTTAGACAAGAGTCTAAATTGTTTATTGAGAAATAATGGCAGTAAAGACTGATTGTTTCAGGAAGTGTTTCTAGTGGAGCCTCTATTAGAGTTGGATGTGAAGAATTCAGTTCTTCTTTGGATAATTTATTGTTCAAAACCTTGCTGTTCAGCAGTTTAAGTGGTGTGCAGGGGGTAAAGGGAATCCTGCTCAAACAACTTGACCAGTTTGAGAGGAAGCTTACTAAGCTAGTAGCTTGTAGCTCAATAATGATCTCATTTTAGAAAGTATTAAGAATAATAGAATTTGAAAATGATTATGGATATGGAAATTACCCAACAGGTTAGACCCTAACTCAAAGCTTTACACTGAACTGATTAGCATGTTCAACCACCATGGATGTGAACTGACAAGAGCGTTGTTTAAGGACAATGAGCATAAGATCCACAACTTAATTTTAGAACTTAACGGTTTGAGTAGTAACACTAAAAATGACTTATCTGACTCTCACTATGCACAGTACCAGAAATTGTTTAAAAGTATTGACTAGTGAATAAACCATATTATGCCTAGAGATGAAAAATCGAAGTGAGATGAAGATGATTATGTTAATAGCGCAGCCTAACCTACTCCCAAGTCCAAGAATGTAACTAATCACTTTCACAGCAAATCTGCATTTTGAACCTTCTAGATTGTAATGCAGGTACTAACAATGCTATTTCTGACCAAAGGGTCAATCAACATGGCTACCAGACATATGATAGTGGGATACAGATTTGTAATAACCTGGATGAAAATGTAGACACAAGTATTTTTGAACTGGATGACCCTTTACAACTTCTCCATGAGAAAAGATTTCAGAGAATAGCCCAGAGCCCCCACCATGACAAGACGAACCATTGTAAATAGGGAAGGGACCAATACAATCCATGGAAAGAAAGGTCAGAGGGAGAGGAAGAAGAGGGAGGAACTAACACAAGGTCCATCATCGGACACTGACGTTTCTCAGAATGATATTTTGTATTCTTATCAAGGTTAAAATATTTTTGATTAAAGTAATATGATTATTTCTAAAGTGCAGTTTAGTCTCTTTGCAAAAAGTCTCACTTTTGCCCCACATTTTAAGAATGATTTTGCAGACAAGCTAAACTGAGTTAAAATTGTTCACCAAGAAGACTAATTTGTTTTTTATGTTTAAGGGGCAAAACGACTCACCCCAAATTAAGATTAGTGACTTTGAAACCAAGAGTACATAGACTTCTCCACCCCACCCCCCCTTATACACACATCCTACTAACACAGTCTGTTGCAAACTTGTATGTGATGTGTAATAGGAAAGCAACTGATTAACAACAAATGTAGCTACTGAAGAGTGTAATGTATTGAAAACCCTTTCAGCACATTATTGTATTCATGTTATGAAACCTGGTAGTAGTATTTATTCTAGCAAGATGCTTATGTTGTTAAATGATGAGGACAAATATATGCAAGTTTGTAATAATGAAAGCAACATTGCATATAGAAGAATAGGTATTTTATATTACAGTGTGATGCAAGGATCAGAAACCATTAATGAATATAATTTTTTGATGGTAAAAGGTCCATGAATACCCTCTATTTTTGGAATTCCAAAGGTCCATAAAATGTTTGTGACCCCCTTAGGCCCATTGTAGCTAGGCAGAGGTCTAAAACTTACCTTAACAGATTTTATTGTTCAATGTTTGAAATCTTTTCGGAATAATTGTTGACGCATTTAATTTTAACTGTTGATGGTGTGAATTTGTCTTCTAATGTACCTTTTGAGGAAGGACTGCGCATGTTTGGAGAGGCTTTCTCAGTTCACTTTAGACTTAACTTTATTGTGGACTTGATGGATTTCCTTTTCAAAACAATTCTTTTGTTTTTTGAAGACTAGTTTTTCAAACAAATAAAGGGTGTGGCAGTGGCTGTGGCCTGTGCTTTAGCATTTCTGCCATTGTTATGTTGAAATGGGAATGTGATCATGTATTTAGTTCTGACTTTGTGTCCAGTTGTAAAGGTTATTTTAGATACCTTGATGATATTTGTATATCATATAAGGATTCCAAAGCAAGGGTCAAGAATTTTATCGGTTACATAAATGGAATTTTACACATCCTCATACCAAGGATGAGGTGAATTCTTTAGTCATTACCCAGTTTAAACATATGAGGAGTTTTTCATCTAATATTTATAGGAAGCTGACTTTTTCAAAACTCCTATTTGCACTACAAGAGCTGTCAACAGATTAGGCAAAAATATAATTTAGTCAAGGGACACCTTGGTAGGATATCTAGGATGGTTGGAAGGTTGACATAATGGTTAAAGTATTTACCTTACAGACAAAGTGTAGGGTTTGGTCAAACATGACGTAATTGGCTATGCTTAAAATGGCCCACAAGGGCACTTAGCCTAGTACTAATTTATGAACCTATGACAGAATGTTTGACAAAGAGTGTGATATGTAGCTCACCCCAATAATTTGACTAAACTGAATGCATAAGTACAAACAGGAAGGTTGGGTTAGTTCAAACCCAATACTAGGTACAGGCATGAATAACCCTATAAATAACAATGGTATCCACCAGTAGTGGGACCAAAGCAAATTTTGTACAAACAGTGGTAATTCAATACTGAAACACTTCAACTTTAATAAAGAATATTTCAGAAAAGACCTGGGTTATTTTTAAAACTGATTTGAATATAATTTGTGTAGGGAACAACCCAGCATTTATTTACAAAAGTGCTACAAACCTTCAAAACAAATTTGAAAGCAATAATATTGGTAACATTAGTAATTCCTTTATGAAGCTTGGTACTGGACAGTGTGGAATGTGTAACCAGTCAATATATTAGAGAAGGTTATACACTTCCTAGTATTGTATAATGGATATCCTTTGAAATAAAGGATCCCAGCCAGCTGTGGGTTCTTAGAGTGGTTTATATTGCAGTTTGCCAGAAGTGCCACAGTTAAGTAGGCAAAACTGAATTACCACTCTGTTAAAGGGTTTAAGAGCATTTGTATGATATTGTGAAAGCAAATTCTACCAACGCATTATATAGGCACTCCTAATGGTGTGGTGTGAAAGCAAATTTTATGTTTGAGATCCTTAAAAAGGAGATGAGGGGATCCCAGAGGTAGTACACAGGAGATATACATTGAATTTAAGGAATTACTGTGGCAACTCAGACAAAATAGCACAATTCAGCGGGACTGAATGACACACTCTCTCTATTCAGAGTGTTGTAAAATTGCATTTGATGAAATTGTACGTTTCTTTTAATAACGTATATTTTAATACAATATTTTTACTTCAATACTTTTAACAATACAGTTTCAACAATATTTTTTGTAAATATTTTTAATGTTTGTAAACCAGCTTCTACCCTTCTTAAACTCATATAATGGTCTTTTTTCTGAATCATTTATTTAAATGGTAATTAATCTTTTATTTATTATTATTTTAATTCACATATATTCTTTACAACTTTTTGGATAAAACACGTATTTTGATATAAAAGTTTTGCAGGCAGATGGACTCACCAATAATATTACTAACTGTTTTAATACACTATACCACTTGCTAGTCATTATTTTAACATTAGTGAGGATTTCTTTTCTTGTAACATATATTATACTATGTTAAGCATTTATTTAGATTTTTTGTTTTGAATTAATGGATAGGTTTCATTCCTGTGATAATATTTTTATTAAATATTTATTGGTTTTGATTGCAGTTTTAAAGTCTATTGACATTTTTTTGATGCACATAAATGTGTGACTTTGAGATATTTGTTTATGTTTGGCTTATTCACTTAGTTGTTAGTCTTTTGGAGTTTTTACTTTATGTAACAGAAGGGTAATGCAGTTAAGCTTTAGTTCTGATGAAATCCTTAGACATAATCACTTTAAGCTGAATAAAGTAGATTTAGTAGTGGGTTTTGTACATGTTTTGTTGTTTTGAGTTACTAGTCATTTAGCGTACACTGTCTTTTTGCAATTTTAATTCTTTCATTAAACAATCATAATGGCTACTGGTTAAAATATTAATAGCACCCAGAATGATGTCTTTAGTATCATAAATGTATACTGCCAGCAGATTCCACTTTTGAACATGCCAATCCTCCTGTTAGCTGGAGCTTTATTTATTTTTATTTTTACATTTGTTAACTGGGTTAGTCTGTCTGGTTCTTAGAAGCCCTTTTTCAGCAGACCCGAGGAGAAAACCTCCCAAAAAAAAGTTTAAGTAAACAAATAGTAAGAACAAAGATAAACACAGATCACATTTTAAGTGTACATACTTCTGAAGTTATTACATAACATGCAGTAAAGGAATATATAGTATGGATAGAAATACAATACATATATGGAAATTTTCACGTAGTATGGCAAGAAACAAAGCAGAAATATAGTAAGACTAAGGTTAATACATTGCTGAACCAAGGTACTAGGCATGAAGTAAGTAAATATACAGATAAAGGTGTGTGAACTTTGGAAGTTAATAAATAAATTAAAGAACAGTAATAAGGGATTATGGGAATTGTGTGTAACATGAGCTAACTAGTCTGGAATATGACGGAAAAAAATGTGTAGGTAGTAGTGAGAGAGAGAGAGATAGAAGTGATACAGTTAAGTTATGTTATCCGTGAATGTTTCTTGGGTATTAGTTTAGAGCATGAACATATTCAATTTGATAGGAAAAAAGATTTAAGCTGTTTCTTGAAGGCAATTTTTTGCAACTGAGTGACAATAGAGTATTTTCCTAAAGGTTTTGTTTGGTTTATGAACTTCAAGAAAGCATTGATTAGTACTTCTTAGTGGGTGTTGAGGAGTATAAAGTGTCAGAATTTGCAAGGAATGGTCAGGATTTAGTATTTAATGTTCATACTTGTTTTATAAATAAAAATGGGCAGGAGTTACATTAATTTTTCTTGAACCTGAACCCTCTTAATATATTCCAGTACCTTTCATTATCTTTAATAATAGTACGGTCAGTAGAAAACTAAAGTCTCATACATAAAAAAATAAGAAAAGCTGATGCTGATAGCTACATTCAAAATTTTTCCCTGTAGAAACATCAGTATGTCTTTTGGTAAATGGCTTTACCAAATGCAGTTAATCACAGTTTATGGGTATTTTATGTTGAAAAACATTTTTTCAGGCATAATTCCTCTTGCAAAATTGTCAGAAATTGGCAGTGGCAGCCTGCTCATCTGCCCCTTAACCACAGACTTTTAATTTTAACTGAGTGGTTGATTTAATAATGCAGCATTATTTGTAGGTTTCAAATACACAGTTGAATCAAAATGATCTAATACAATATGCTTTATAATAAAAAAAAAATCCAAAAATGTGCAGTTTTATAAAAAGACACAAAGTACCTAAAATGTAAAAAAAAAAAAAAAAAAAAAATCGTTGGTTTAATGTAGCTAAAAAAATCCTGGAAAATGTTATTGTCACCTGACCATAAAATAAATAAAACCTCTTGATGGGTGTATATTGAATTAGCGAATGCTTAGAAAAGTGAATGCTAATTCATCGACCCCTTTTAAGCGAAAGCTTAAAATCTCGAAGACACGAACCAGCGCTTTTTTTTTCCTGGGAAAAAAAAATGCTGTTCCGAGAAACACACACACACAACACAAGTACACCAAAAAAACAGCAATCCACACACATACACTTAAAATCCTACATCTACCCTACACTAAACTGTACATACACTACTATCTATCCACTTACCTTAACCTAAACCCTAACCCTAAAGTCTGTCACTATCGCACACTCACCTCACCCACGCCCTAACCCTAACATCCGCACAATCGCACACTTACCTGAACCCGACCCGTAACTTTCCACCACAGTGCTGAAAATAGCGAAGCTACAGAAACGGCCAGCCGAATTCTTTCTCTAGGAAAAAATGTGGTGTTCTGCAGCTTTACTATTTTCAGTGTTCGCTGTTTTGGGGTCGATATTAGAACATTCGATGTCTTAAAACTTCGATGTTCTAATATAGTCCCCCTCTTGATAGCTTAAATACAAACATAAATACTTCTTAAAGTAGCTGTTTAGCACAAAAGGACCTTCCCAATATACCAGAGCTAAGTTTGCAAACAATGGTGTCGAAGCAGTGCTGAGCTTGTTTATAATATTTACCATCAAAAGTGAAAAAGCTGATGGTTAAAACCATTTCCATCAAACGGCATAAAATGTCAGTTTTACCTGGTGAGATATAGTTAGAATTGAGTAACTGATTTTATATTAATCATGTTATTCATATATTATTTTTTGTTGTTTTACATCATTTAGGATGCTATTTAATGTGAACCTGCTGCTTGACAGTTTATTCTGATGACGTCTGATTAACATTATGATGAAAACTCATTATTTTGTAATAAAATTCTGTATGGAAGCCTCCATTTGTTTTGTTTTGTTTTTTTTATTTAATGTCTAAAAATAACTGAATGGGTAGGAGTGTTTTGCATGCTTTTGTTGTTCATGTGGCTGTGAGAGATAGAATGTGTAATGGTGTAAATATTATAGTGCGTGTGTGTGTGTGTGTGTGTGTGTGTGTGTGTGTGTGTGTGTGTGTGTGTGTGTGTGTGTGTGTGTGTGTGTGTGTGTGTGTGTGTGTGTGTGTGCGTGTGTGTGAGAGAGCGATGAAGATAATATGGCCAAAATAACCCTGAAACAATTATCATTACAAAACATTACACAAGGTATGTCAGTTTACATTATGGATTGTAAGAAGAATACAGTAATGACAGCAGTGTTTACCTGTGCTGATGAAGGCTGGAAAGAATTAGGATTTGTTGCAGGTGGGAAAGGGATATTATTAAAAAAAATTATTATGTATTGTCTTTATTGGTGTCTGTCTGATTTCAGTGCTGTTTAGAACTGATTGACTAAAATGCAGCTAGCTGTTAAAAAAAAAAAAAAACAGAGCTGTTTGGAGCTCACCAAAAATAAAACCAAACCCTTCATTGAGTTTTACTGAACCCCACGATTTACTGTGCCAAAAGTTACAGCACAAAGATACCTTGAAATGAACATTTACTCCAAGTGATTTGGTCACTTTGACTAATGTTGATGCAGCACCCCAACCACATGTATAAGTGGAAAAAAGAGAATTAATGATTAAAGAGAACCGTGCTTCTTGATCAGCAACTAACCTTTTCCAACACTTGTACAGGTAATCACAGAAACAGCTTAATGCTGCCATATAAATACTTAAACTTACATCTTCTAGAATCCAGGAAAGCCCCGGCATTACAAATGATAATGCCCAAAATCTAATACTGTTTACTGTTATTTTCACTCAAGTTTTATTGCATTCCATCAGGTAAAACCTTAGATGCAGCTGAAAAAACTGTATTTGATATTTGTACTGTACGTTGCACATCTTGAGAGATAGTCAGTGTTATTTAAATTGCTAAGCATGTTATTAATCATATGTTTTCATATTTCTGGAAATATCTCAATAAATATGTGCTCGGAGAGGAATTTCTTGCCATCATATGAAAGCTTATGTCTGGTTAGCAAAATTACTGTAACGTATGTTTAGGTAGTAACATTAGATATGATAATTTGTGAAAGTCTAGCAAAAACATATAATTCTGGGTTTATGTGAATTTTAATATTTTATAGTATTTATGAAAATAATTTGCTTATACTGATTATTTTAAATAAAAATAGTACTTATTCCTAATATCATTACAATTTGTATTGTTTTAAAGCTTTTATTGTTCACAAAGTAGTTACATTTGTTTCTTTTATATGCTTTTTTAAGTTATTTTTTAGAAAATGCTCTGGAATGCAAGGATGTGTGTAGACTGCTAGACGTGATATCCTACAACACATTAGTGTGAATGAGTTAAGAGAAAATTGTTGTTATTCAGTTCAAAAAACAGTAACAATTAGTAGAATATGCATATTCATAACCTGAGGTAGCCCTTGAGGACATAGTTGTTGTCCAGTATAAAAATCCATCTGATTGCCAATAGCTGCTGGGTCTGTTCTGCTACTTGTGCCACTTTCAAATTACTAGACCGCTCCTACTGTCACAGGTTCATAGGTTGTCACTAGGGTAACGACCCTAGGGCCTTGTGTCACTTATAAATTACTAGACCGCTCCTACTGTCATAGGTTGATAGGTTGTCACTAGGTTAATGACCCTAGGGCCTTGTGTCACTTACAAATTACTAGACTGCTCCTACTGCCATAGGTTGTCACTAGGCTTATGACGATAGGGTCCTTACAGACTTACCCACTTCCTGTCCACTTCTAGCAGGCATTCGACAGCTCAGAAAAAAACAAGTTATTCCCTTCACACATTAGCAAAAGAGACAATATTATTTTCAAATGCACAGTTTTCTAAGATTATAGATAAAATCCTTCTCCAAACGTGCACTAGTAGCCTGGAACTCATTGCTTCAGATTATCAGGAAACTTCAACAATTAAGTACCTTCAAAGCAGAAGTACTCATTAAACGTCTCCCTGATGAATACAAGTGATGGTGTTTCCACACTGGCTGCAAAGTTACATTTAGCAGTATTATTATATGTGCACACTTTGCTATACGTATTACTAACATCCTTATGTTCCACTAATTGTACAGATTTTGATGGAGTCTAACAATTTGACGCTGTTGTTACTTGTCTCTTAAAATGACCAGCTGCTGTGCTTTCATGTACTTGTATGTGCTTGCTTATGTTTTCCAGTGTAGTCTAGCATTTTGTACATCATAGTAGTACAGAATCCACAGGAATCACCACACGAAATGAACTAAGTAAACGTAATATCTTCTTTATTGAAGTAAAAAAACGCAAGCGCTTTCACGTAGCTAAACTACGCTTCTTCAGGTGTATTAAAACTATAAAAACAGGATGCTTATATATAAAACATTTTGGCGCGCAAACCAAGGAATTAAACAATAATGAGACAATTACTGACTCATTTACATTTCCCCAGTACGCTTATTAAAGAAGCAGTGTTAGCAAAATTAAAGATAGTTGCTGTTACCAACAACGTCAGGTAAACCAACAAACCATATCCTTCTGTTGTTAAATAAGCAAACAATGTTACAATATACTAAACAACTATCACAAAACTCTCTTTAATGCAGTGAAAACGTTACATATAAAGCAGGATCAAATCGCGTTCCGATTCATTATAAACGTGAACATAGTCTCAAGACTGTCAAAATCTGCAACTAGTCTCATCTAAAAGGCATAGACAGCATTATATGAATGTAATACATAAAACCATCCTGTAGTCAAAAATAACCCAAGATATTTTAAAAATCCAATAAGAAAGGAGTGTTGCAGCTACTTAGGTCATCATGCTCACCTTGACCTTATGTAAACAGGAAGTGTTGATATGTCATATGAATGTGAGCCTATTCATGCAGACAATTCCCTTCATCACAAACATCATAGGTATCCGTAGATGTCAAAACCCCATTCTCTATACAAGTGCTCAAATGCCTAAGGGACCCGACGGCTGTGTCAGGGCAGAGGCAATAAAGTGTAGAGTGAAAAACGAAAAGCGTTCGTCATAAGATAGTCTATCACCAAGGTCATACGCCCGAAGAACAGACTGTTCCAAAGAACCAATCAGCCCATCCAAAACTCGAATAAACCATTTGCCTGGAAATATCACCACCAAAACCATACAAAAAATCCTTTAGCCTCGGCTTCCTGAACGAAAACCGGACCAAAATAGTAAAAGTAAAGAAAAACTTAACATATGATTCTTTTACTGTGTTTTTTGTACATCATCTGACAAATGTAATTCATTATGAGAATTTGTAACGTAACAAATTTGGCACAGTTGTGGCTGAAAGTGGTGTACAGATGAGCCCATCAGCTTGGTTAATTAGCTATGCAAACAAATATGTAAAGTAAATTAATTCTGTTGACCTGGTTCATCGAATGCTTTTCATAGTGATTTTGTTCACTGAATCCCACTGACAGGATACACTTATGTCTTTATTATGTTAATACAAGAGTCAATTTACTACATGACAAATTTGCTTTGTCTTGTAATTATTGGAGAGAATTGAGGGTATATGAGTTAATAATAAGCTGCTTCCTGTAGTCCCAGGTTTGATTTCTTTACTGTTGTGGGACTCTGATCAAACCACTTAACCAGACAGCTTATGAAAAAGGTCCAACTGATTCCGTGCTGTAATCTAGTAAACACATACAAATGTTATACCTGTGTGTGCTGTGTTACATAATGATACTTTGTATCTAGTAAACACATATAAATATGGTTATACCTGTGTGCTGTTATTTACATAATGATACTTTGTATCTAGTAAACACATATAAATATGGTTATACCTGTGTGTGCTGTGTTACATAATGATACTTTGTATCTAGTAAACACATATAAATATGGTTATACCTGTGTGTGCTGTGTTATTTACATAATGATACTTTGTATCTAGTAAACACATATAAATATGGTTATACCTGTGTTAATTTACATAATGATACTTTGTATCTAGTAAACACATATAAATATGGTTATACCTGTGTGTGCTGTGTTATTTACATAATGATACTTTGTATCTAGTAAACACATATAAATATGGTTATACCTGTGTGTGCTGTGTTATTTACATAATGATACTTTGTATCTAGTAAACACATATAAATGTTGTTATACCTGTGTGTGCTGTGTTATTTACATAATGATACTTTGTATCTAGTAAACACATATAAATGTTGTTATACCTGTGTGTGCTGTGTTATTTACATAATGATACTTTGTATCTAGTAAACACATATAAATATGGTTATACCTGTGTGTGCTGTGTTATTTACATAATGATACTTTGTATCTAGTAAACACATATAAATATGGTTATACCTGTGTGTGCTGTGTTATTTACATAATGATACTTTGTATCTAATGAACACATATAAATATGGTTATACCTGTGTGTGCTGTGTTATTTACATAATGATACTTTGTATCTAGTAAACACATATAAATATGGTTATACCTGTGTGTGCTGTGTTATTTACATAATGATACTCTGTATCTAGTAAACACATATAAATATGGTTATACCTGTGTGTGCTGTGTTATTTACATAATGATACCCTGTATCTAGTAAACACATATAAATATGGTTATACCTGTGTGTGCTGTGTTATTTACATAATGATACTCTGTATCTAGTAAACACATATAAATATGGTTATACCTGTGTGTGCTGTTATTTACATAATGATACTTTGTATCTAGTAAACACATATAAATGTTGTTATACCTGTGTGTGCTGTGTTATTTACATAATGATACTTTGTATCTAGTAAACACATATAAATATGGTTATACCTGTGTGTGCTGTGTTATTTACATAATGATACTTTGTATCAGGTAAACACATATAAACATGGTTATACCTGTGTGTGCTGTTATTTATATAATGATACTTTGTATCTAGTAAACACATATAAATATGGTTATACCTGTGTTAATTTACATAATGATACTTTGTATCTAGTAAACACATATAAATATGGTTATACATGTGTGTGCTGTGTTACATAATGATACTTTGTATCTAGTAAACACATATAAATATGGTTATACCTGTGTGTGCTGTGTTACATAATGATACTTTGTATCTAGTAAACACATATAAATATGGTTATACCTGTGTGTGCTGTGTTACATAATGATACTTTGTATCTAGTAAACACATATAAATATGGTTATACCTGTGTGTGCTGTGTTACATAATGATACTTTGTATCTAGTAAACACATATAAATATGGTTATACCTGTGTGTGCTGTTATTTACATAATGATACTTTGTATCTAGTAAACACATATAAATATGGTTATACCTGTGTGTGCTGTGTTACATAATGATACTTTGTATCTAGTAAACACATATAAATATGGTTATACCTGTGTGTGCTGTGTTACATAATGATACTTTGTATCTAGTAAACACATATAAATATGGTTATACCTGTGTGTGCTGTGTTACATAATGATACTTTGTATCTAGTAAACACATATAAATATGGTTATACCTGTGTGTGCTGTGTTACATAATGATACTTTGTATCTAGTAAACACATATAAATATGGTTATACCTGTGTGTGCTGTTATTTACATAATGATACTTTGTATCTAGTAAACACATATAAATATGGTTATACCTGTATGTGCTGTGTTACATAATGATACTTTGTATCTAGTAAACACATATAAATGTTGTTATACCTGTGTGCACTGTGTTATTTACATAATGATACTTTGTATCTAGTAAACACATATAAATATGGTTATACCTGTGTGTGCTGTGTTATTTACATAATGATACTTTGTATCTAGTAAACACATATAAATATGGTTATACCTGTGTGTGCTGTTATTTACATAATGATACTTTGTATCTAGTAAACACATATAAATGTTGTTATACCTGTGTGTGCTGTGTTATTTACATAATGATACTTTGTATCTAGTAAACACATATAAATATATTTATACCTGTGTGTGCTGTGTTATTTACATAATGATACTTTGTATCTAGTAAACACATATAAACATGGTTATACCTGTGTGTGCTGTTATTTACATAATGATACTTTGTATCTAGTAAACACATATAAATATGGTTATACCGGTGTTAATTTACATAATGATACTTTGTATCTAGTAAACACATATAAATATGGTTATACCTGTGTGTGCTGTGTTATTTACATAATGATACTTTGTATCTAGTAAACACATATAAATGTTGTTATACCTGTGTGTGCTGTGTTATTTACATAATGATACTTTGTATCTAGTAAACACATATAAATATGGTTATACCTGTGTGTGCTGTGTTATTTACATAATGATACTTTGTATCTAGTAAACACATATAAATATGGTTATACCTGTGTGTGCTGTTATTTACATAATGATACTTTGTATCTAGTAAACACATATAAATATGGTTATACCTGTGTGCGCTGTGTTATTTACATAATGATACTTTGTATCTAGTAAACACATATAAATATGGTTATACCTGTGTGCACTGTGTTATTTACATAATGATACTTTGTATCTAGTAAACACATATAAATGTTGTTATACCTGTGTGTGCTGTGTTACATAATGATACTTTGTATCTAGTAAACACATATAAATATGGGTCCACTACAGAATCTCGAAAGCTCATAATACCGAAGCCCATAATCCTGAGCCCAAAATCCCGAAAATTCAAAATCCCGAAAGCCCAAAATCCTGAAACTCAAAATCCTGAAAACACAAATTATGCTAATATGTCAATATAAAGACACTAATATCTACCAACTGACCCTGACCCTAACCCTAACCCTAAGGTCCATCACTATCGCACACTCACCTGACCCGCGCCCTAACCCTAACTCACTTAAACCGCCCCCAACCCCAATATTTGTAACTATTGCATACATGCCTAACCTGCACCCTAACCCTAACTCACTTAAACCGCCCCTAACCCTAACATAAAACCAACCGCACACTTACCTGAACCCAACGCATGACCTAACACCACAGGGCTAACAATAGCAAAGCCACAATGACGTCCGTATGTCCATTTTGTGTTTTCAAGATTTTGAGTTTCAGGATTTTGGGCTTTCGGGATTTTGAATTTTCGGGATTTTGGGCTCAGGATTATGGGCTTCGGTATTGTGAGCTTTCGAGATTCTGTAGTGGACCCAAATATGGTTATACCTGTGTGTGCTGTGTTACATAATGATACTTTGTATCTAGTAAACACATATAAATATGGTTATACCTGTGTGTGCTGTGTTACATAATGATACTTTGTATCTAGTAAACACATATAAATATGGTTATACCTGTGTGTGCTGTGTTACATAATGATACTTTGTATCTAGTAAACACATATAAATATGGTTATACCTGTGTGCGCTGTGTTATTTACATAATGATACTTTGTATCTAGTAAACACATATAAATATGGTTATACCTGTGTGTGCTGTTATTTACATAATGATACTTTGTATCTAGTAAACACATATAAATATGGTTATACCTGTGTTAATTTACATAATGATACTTTGTATCTAGTAAACACATATAAATATGGTTATACCTGTGTGCTGTGTTATTTACATAATGATACTTTGTATCTAGTAAACACATATAAATGTGGTTATACCTGTGTGTGCTGTGTTATTTACATAATGATACTTTGTATCTAGTAAACACATATAAATATGGTTATACCTGTGTGCGCTGTGTTATTTACATAATGATACTTTGTATCTAGTAAACACATATAAATATGGTTATACCTGTGTGTGCTGTTATTTACATAATGATACTTTGTATCTAGTAAACACATATAAATATGGTTATACCTGTGTGCACTGTGTTATTTACATAATGATACTTTGTATCTAGTAAACACATATAAATATGGTTATACCTGTGTGCACTGTGTTATTTACATAATGATACTTTGTATCTAGTAAACACATATAAATGTTGTTATACCTGTGTGTGCTGTGTTACATAATGATACTTTGTATCTAGTAAACACATAAAAATATGGTTATACCTGTGTGTGCTGTTATTTACATAATGATACTTTGTATCTAGTAAACACATATAAATATGGTTATACCTGTGTGTGCTGTGTTATTTACATAATGATACTTTGTATCTAGTAAACACATATAAATATGGTTATACCTGTGTGTGCTGTTATTTACATAATGATACTTTGTATCTAGTAAACACATATAAATATGGTTATACCTGTGTGTGCTGTGTTATTTACATAATGATACTTTGTATCTAATAAACACATATAAATATGGTTATACCTGTGTGTGCTGTGTTATTTACATAATGATACTTTGTATCTAGTAAACACATATAAATGTTGTTATACCTGTGTGTGCTGTGTTACATAATGATACTTTGTATCTAGTAAACACATATAAATATGGTTATACCTGTGTGTGCTGTTATTTACATAATGATACTTCGTATCTAGTAAACACATATAAATATGGTTATACCTGTGTGTGCTGTGTTACATAATGATACTTTGTATCTAGTAAACACATATAAATATGGTTATACCTGTGTGTGCTGTTATTTACATAATGATACTTTGTATCTAGTAAACACATATAAATATGGTTATACCTGTGTGTGCTGCGTTATTTACATAATGATACTTTGTATCTAGTAAACACATATAAATATGGTTATACCTGTGTGTGCTGCGTTATTTACATAATGATACTTTGTATCTAGTAAACACATACAAATGTTGTTATACCTGTGTGTACTGTGTTATTTACATAATGATACTTTGTATCTAGTAAACACATATAAATGTTGTTATACCTGTGTGTACTGTGTTATTTATATAATGATACTTTGTATCTAGTAAACACATATAAATGTTGTTATACCTGTGTGTACTGTGTTATTTACATAATGATACTTTGTATCTAGTAAACACATATAAATATGGTTATACCTGTGTGTGCTGTTATTTACATAATGATACTTCGTATCTAGTAAACACATATAAATATGGTTATACCTGTGTATGCTGTCTTATTTACATAATGATACTTTGTATCTAGTAAACACATATAAATATGGTTGTACCTGTGTATTGCTTATTTACATAATGATAATTTGTATATTTTCCACTTTGTTTGTGATGCACCCATAATAGTGACAGTTTCTAAACAGCTATATTGTCTAGTGTTGTTTTAGAGATTTTGCATGTGGAATCCCTCTAAGGCAGGCTGTTCCTTTTCGACATTCCCATTTAGCAAGTAACAAATGTAGAAGTAAGAGCATAAATATAGGAGAACAGATCTGGCAATACTAAAAATTACAGTAGATGAATATCATTTAAGTAGCAGATGTTATTACTGCTTGTTTTGAAGTGTTTATATTTGCAGAACAAGTGTTACACTTTTTTTCTCAGATTCCAGAAACTTTTGAAGATGTTGCTGTGGACTTTTCATTGGATGAGTGGAAGATGCTGACCAAATGGGACAAACTGCTATACCAGGAGGTGATGATACAGAACTTTGAGCACATGGTGTCTATAGGTAAGGACAGTCATCTTAGATCTAAACATGAAGATGATGGTACAGAACTGTGAGCACATGGTATGTGTAGGTAAAGTGTATGGTTCCAGGGCCACACAAGGAGGAAACACCAGAGCTAAATAAGGAGGTAGTGTTCATCTTTAATCTGTATACAAAAGTCTAGTAAAAATCACCAGGTAGGTGAAGCAGATTTATGGAATGTGCTTTCACCTGTATTCAACTGAAATGGAGGTCTGTTGAGTAGTAGAGCATTCTGATTTGTAAGGGAGTGATCAGAGTGATGGATTTTAGTGTGTTGCTTAGAGATGAGCAATAGGATTTGTGTCAAACTTAAGCATTCCTACAAAACATGTTAATTTTATTCTATCTTTAAGAGGGAGGCAGTTTGCTTTGTGTTATAATGCAATAATGATTATTCAATTGGTTGAGATGGACATGCTGGAGGGACAGATTTGTCTCCCAGCAACTGTTGCATCTTTGGAATAGGCTGCCAATTCATGTGAAACAGAGCACCTCTATGACACTGTTAAAGGATCCTGGATGAGTAGTGGATGGGCACTGTATATTCATACTAGGGATAGCGTCCACAACCTTGCTGGACATGGCTAATCATTACTAAATACATTCCTGAGTACTGACTAGAGTATCTATAGTATTACATTAGGATGAAATGGCTAGGCTTAAAATGACCTCTAGGTCGATAGTCTAGTAACCTCCTGTGATCCTATAAATCTAAGAACTGATTTTTCACTACTCTGTGAAACAGAGACACTATGTGATGAACTAAAGGTATAAATTGGGATGCTGTGATCCAGTCTGTGGAGAAGAACATATGGTAGATTGGAGGATATATGTGCAATTTTAAGATGTTACAGTACTTTTTGAGGTTGAGGTTTGATTTGAGATTGAAAGGTTAAGAACTGACCAATCAGAATGCCAAGGTGTTGTTATTCCATTACAGCAGGAAGTAGAAATCCATCAAGATCTACAATAGAGAAGTGATCGGAGGGGGGTTCATTTATTTATTTATTTATTTATGTTATTTATTTATATATTTATTTTTGCGGTGGCAACCAACGTAATGTTGGAATATTTTGACATTTATTTCTAACTAATTTTCTGACAACCAGTTGTGCTGTGAGGAGAAGTCAGAGTGAGTGATATTTGTAGTAATGAAGCACATTGTTGTGATGAAGGGAGAACAGTATCATTAGTATATAGTAATAAACTGGTGTGTAGAAGGTCAAGGAGAAGTCAGAGTGAGTGATATTTGTAGTAATGAGGCACATTGTTGTGATGAAAGGAGAACAGTATCATTAGTATATAGTAATAAACTGGTGTGTAGAAGGTCAAGGAAAAGTCAGAGTGAGTGATATTTGTAGTAATGAGGCCCATTGTTGTGATGAAGGGAGAACAGTATCATTAGTATATAGTAATAAACTGGTGTATAGAAGGTCATGGAGAGGTCAGAGTGAGTGATATTTCTAGTAATGAGGCACATTGTTGTGATGAAGGGAGAACAGTATCATTAGTATATAGTAATAAACTGGTGTATAGAAGGTCATGGAGAGGTCAGAGTGAGTGATATTTCTAGTAATGAGGCACGTTGTTGTGATGAAGGGCGAACAGTATCATTAGTATATAGTAATAAACTGATGTGTAGAAGGTCATGGAGACGTCAGAGTGAGTGATATTTGTAGTAATGAGGCACATTGTTGTGATGAAGGGAGAACAGTATCATTAGTATGTAGTAATAAACTGATGTATAGAAGGCCATAGAGAGGTCAGAGTGAGTGATATTTGTAGTAATGAGGCACATTGTTGTGATGAAGGGAGAACAGTATCATTAGTATATAGTAATAAACTGATGTATAGAAGGTCATGGAGAGGTCAGAGTGAGTGATATTTGTAGTAATGAGGAACATTGTTGTGATGAAGGGAGAACAGTATCATTAGTATATAGTAATAAACTGGTATGTAGAAGGTCATGGAGAAGTCAGAGTGAGTGATATTTGTAGTAATGAGGCACATTGTTGTTATGAAGGGAGAACAGTATCATTAGTATATAGTAATAAACTGATGTGCAGAAGGTCATGGAGACGTCAGAATGAGTGATATTTCTAGTAATGATGCACATTGTTGTTATGAAGGGAGAACAGTATCATTAGTATATAGTAATAAACTGGTGTGCAGAAGGTCATGGAGACGTCAGAATGAGTGATATTTCTAGTAATGATGCACATTGTTGTTATGAAGGGAGAACAGTATCATTAGTATAGAGTAATAAACTGATGTATAGAAGGTCATGGAGAGGTCAGAGTGAGTGATATTTCTAGTAATGAGGCACATTGTTGTGATGAAGGGAGAACAGTGTCATTAGTATATAGTAATAAACTGATGTATAGAAGGTCATGGAGAGGTCAGAGTGAGTGATATTTCTAGTAATGAGGCACATTGTTGTGATGAAGGGAGAACAGTATCATTAGTATATAGTAATAAACTGATGTATAGAAGGTCATGGAGAAGTCAGAGTGAGTGATATTTCTAGTAATGAGGCACATTGTTATGATGAAGGGAGAACAGTCTCATTAATATATAGTAATAAACTGGTGTGTAGAAGGTCATGGAGAAGTCAGAGTGAGTGATATTTGTAGTAATGAGGCACATTGTTGTGATGAAGGGAGAACAGTATCATTGGTATAGAGTAATAAACTGATGTATAGAAGGTCATGGAGAGGTCAGAGTGAGTGATATTTGTAGTAATGATGCACATTGTTGTGATGAAGGGAGAACAGTATCATTAGTATATAGTAATAAACTGATGTGTAGAAGGTCATGGAGATGTCAGAGTGAGTGATATTTGTAGTAATGAGGCACATTGTTGTGATGAAGGGAGAACAGTGTCATTAGTATATAGTAATAAACTGATGTGTAGAAGGTCATGGAGAAGTCAGAGTGAGTGATATTTGTAGTAATGATGCACATTGTTGTGATGAAGGGAGAACAGTATCATTAGTATATAGTAATAAACTGGTGTGTAGAATGTCATAGAGAAGTCAAAGTGAGTGATATTTCTAGTAATGAGGCACATTGTTGTGATGAAGGGAGAACAGTATCATTAGTATATAGTAATAAACTGATGTATAGAAAGTCATGGAGAAGTCAGAGTGAGTGATATTTGTAGTAATGAGGCACGTTGTTGTGATGAAGGGAGAACAGTATCATTAGTATGTAGTAATAAACTGATGTGTAGAAGGTCATGGAGAAGTCAGAGTGAGTGATATTTGTAGTAATGATGCACATTGTTGTGATGAAGGGAGAACAGTATCATTAGTATGTAGTAATAAACTGGTATGTAGAAGGTCATGGAGAAGTCAGAGTGAGTGATATTTGTAGTAATGAGGCACGTTGTTGTGATGAAGGGAGAACAGTATCATTAGTATGTAGTAATAAACTGATGTATAGAAGGTCATGGAGAAGTCAGAGTGAGTGATATTTCTAGTAATGAGGTACATTCTTGTGATGAAGGGAGAACAGTATCATTAGTATATAGTAATAAACTGATGTATAGAAAGTCATGGAGAAGTCAGAGTGAGTGATATTTGTAGTAATGAGGCACGTTGTTGTGATGAAGGGAGAACAGTATCATTAGTATATAGTAATAAACTGATGTGTAAAAGGTCATGGAGAAGTCAGAGTGAGTAATATTTGTAGTAATGAGGCACATTGTTGTGATGAAGGGAGAACAGTATCATTAGTATATAGTAATAAACTGGTGTGTAGAATGTCATAGAGAAGTCAGAGTGAGTGATATTTCTAGTAATGAGGCACATTGTTGTGATGAAGGGAGAACAGTATCATTAGTATATAGTAATAAACTGATGTATAGAAAGTCATGGAGAAGTCAGAGTGAGTGATATTTGTAGTAATGAGGCACGTTGTTGTGATGAAGGGAGAACAGTATCATTAGTATGTAGTAATAAACTGATGTGTAGAAGGTCATGGAGAAGTCAGAGTGAGTGATATTTGTAGTAATGATGCACATTGTTGTGATGAAGGGAGAACAGTATCATTAGTATATAGTAATAAACTGATGTATAGAAGGTCATGGAGAAGTCAGAGTGAGTGATATTTGTAGTAATGAGGCACATTGTTATGATGAAGGGAGAACAGTATGATTAGTATATAGTAATAAACTGGTGTGTAGAATGTCATAGAGAAGTCAGAGTGAGTGATATTTCTAGTAATGAGGCACATTGTTGTGATGAAGGGAGAACAGTATCATTAGTATATAGTAATAAACTGATGTATAGAAAGTCATGGAGAAGTCAGAGTGAGTGATATTTGTAGTAATGAGGCACGTTGTTGTGATGAAGGGAGAACAGTATCATTAGTATGTAGTAATAAACTGATGTGTAGAAGGTCATGGAGAAGTCAGAGTGAGTGATATTTGTAGTAATGATGCACATTGTTGTGATGAAGGGAGAACAGTATCATTAGTATATAGTAATAAACTGATGTATAGAAAGTCATGGAGAAGTCAGAGTGAGTGATATTTGTAGTAATGAGGCACATTGTTGTGATGAAGGGAGAACAGTATCATTAGTATATAGTAATAAACTGATGTGCAGAAGGTCATGGAGAGGTCTGAGTGAGTGATATTTGTAGTAATGATGCACATTGTTGTGATGAAGGGAGAACAGTATCATTAGTATGTAGTAATAAACTGGTATGTAGAAGGTCATGGAGAAGTCAGAGTGAGTGATATTTGTAGTAATGAGGCACGTTGTTGTGATGAAGGGAGAACAGTATCATTAGTATGTAGTAATAAACTGATGTATAGAAGGTCATGGAGAAGTCAGAGTGAGTGATATTTCTAGTAATGAGGTACATTCGTGTGATGAAGGGAGAACAGTATCATTAGTATATAGTAATAAACTGATGTATAGAAAGTCATGGAGAAGTCAGAGTGAGTGATATTTGTAGTAATGAGGCACATTGTTGTGATGAAAGGAGAACAGTATCATTAGTATATAGTAATAAACTGATGTGCAGAATGTCATGGAGAGGTTAGAGTGAGTGATATTTGTAGTAATGAGGCACATTGTTGTGATGAAGGGAGAACAGTATCATTAGTATGTAGTAATAAACTGATGTGTAGAAGGTCATGGAGAGGTCAAAGTGAGTGATATTTGTAGTAATGAGACACGTGATGAAGGGAGAACAGTATCATTAATATATAGTAATAACCTGGTGTGTAGATGGTCATGGAGAAGTCAGAGTGAGTGATATTTGTAGTAATGAGGCACATTGTTGTGACAAAGGGAGAACAGTATCATTAGTATATAGTAATAAACTGATGTGTAGAAGGTCATGGAGAAGTCAGAGTGAGTGATATTTGTAGTAATGAGGCACATTGTTGTGATGAAGGGAGAACAGTATCATTAGTATATAGTAATAAACTGATGTGCAGAAGGTCATGGAGAGGTCAGAGTGAGTGATATTTGTAGTAATGAGGCACATTGTTGTGATGAAGGGAGAACAGTATCATTAGTATGTAGTAATAAACTGATGTGTAGAAGGTCATGGAGAGGTCAAAGTGAGTGATATTTGTAGTAATGAGACACGTGATGAAGGGAGAACAGTATCATTAATATATAGTAATAACCTGGTGTGTAGATGGTCATGGAGAAGTCAGAGTGAGTGATATTTGTAGTAATGAGGCACATTGTTGTGACAAAGGGAGAACAGTATCATTAGTATATAGTAATAAACTGATGTGTAGAAGGTCATGGAGAAGTCAGAGTGAGTGATATTTGTAGTAATGAGACACGTGATGAAGGGAGAACAGTATCATTAGTATATAGTAATAACCTGGTGTGTAGATGGTCATGGAGAAGTCAGAGTGAGTGATATTTGTAGTAATGAGGCACATTGTTGTGATGAAGGGAGAACAGTATCATTAGTATATAGTAATAAACTGATGTGCAGAAGGTCATGGAGAGGTCAGAGTGAGTGATATTTGTAGTAATGAGGCACGTTGTTGTGATGAAGGGAGAACAGTATCATTAGTATATAGTAATAAACTGGTGTATAGGAGGGCATGGAGAGGTCAGAGTGAGTGATATTTGTAGTAATGAGGCACATTGTTGTGATGAAGGGAGAACAGTATCATTGGTATATAGTAATAAACTGATGTATAGAAGGTCATGGAGAGGTCAGAGTGAGTGATATTTGTAGTAATGAGGCACATTGTTGTGATGAAGGGAGAACAGTATCATTGGTATATAGTAATAAACTGATGTATAGAAGGTCATGGAGAGGTCAGAGTGAGTGATATTTGTAGTAATGAGGCACATTGTTGTGATGAAGGGAGAACAGTATCATTGGTATAGAGTAATAAACTGATGTATAGAAGGTCATGGAGACGTCAGAGTGAGTGATATTTGTAGTAATGAGGCCCATTGTTGTGATGAAGGGAGAACAGTATCATTAGTATGTAGTAATAAACTGGTGTATAGAAGGTCATGGAGAAGTTAATTAATGAACAGTAAAGAATGAGAGATCCTAGTAGTTCCAAACCTTCAGAACGCATTTCCACTCACCAAAACTGTCAAGCAACTCGAGTTGAGCCGACTAAAAGACAAGTTTGGGCATAAAGCCCTTTAGAGCGTTACTGCCAATGAACAGTATGCCCCTCTGAGGGTTTTGATGATCAGCAGTCAGCTTGTGTTTTCCCTAGCTGGGTAGATAAGTTCCTTTTGGGGAAGTAAAACTTCCACGTTGCTATTTTTCCTGCTGTTTTATTACTTTCCTCTTCAGAAAAGTTGGAGTGTTGTGTTTTAATGTATTGTCCCAAGATTATAATGTACTTTTAAATGGAGCACTCTTTTTCCATCAGCTGAGAAGTATATGTTATCTAACTGATCAACACAATCTTTCCACAGAGAATATTTTATTTTAACATTCTTGGGCTGTCATAATGTTTGAAGTGCTTTTTGTGTCAACTCCCTCCCAAAAAAAAATACTTTTGTGGACTGATAGTTTTACTGTCATTGTTATTCCTAGAACAGCGACACCATTTTCCACTTGACCACGGAACAGATTGGCAGTCCCTCAGTTGGTCTTTCATACAGTCACAAAAAGAAAAGGTTAGGCAAACAGCCTTTGGTACCACAGCAGGCTAGCAGTTTGCCTCAGCCACGGGTGGGTGACTCTGCTGTAGCCATTTGTTGTACCTCAGACCCTCATCTTTCACCCCAGTTCCCTCTGGTGTAGCCACTATGGACCAGTGGTTAGCCACATCCTCTGTGTCTTTTGGGATCCCCTCACTGGGCAAAGGAGAACCACTTTTGTCATTTGTGGGAGAGGCAGCTGGGAAGGTTTACCCATCCCTGGGGAAGCAGTAGCTGCCATTAGTAACATGGTTGGCCCCAAATTTCCTGTATATTATAGATTTTATATATATTATGCTTAGATTATAGATTTTTTTATATATATATTAATTAGATATCTAAACATATAGATTATATATATAGATAGAAACAGATATAGATTTTATATATACATATACATATATATGTGTATAGAAAAATACACATATATGTGTATAGAAAAATCTCTAGTCTCCCACCAGGACACAAGTGCTCTTCAGCAATTACATTCTGCTAGCTGAGCACACTCAAGCAAATCTGCAGTCTGTGGCTACCACTCCATCTATACAGTGTAAGAAGGAATCAGTATTGTAAACTAAACAAGGATATACATTTTGAGCTTCAAGAGCAGGAGCACACTCAAGCAAATCTGCAGTCTGTGGCTACCACTCCATCTCTACAGTGTAAGAAGGAATCAGTATTGTAAACTAAACAAGGATATACATTTTGAGCTTCAAGAGCAGGGTCAGTCCACCCAGGCATTCTACTTGTATGTTTTATGAGAGTGAAGCTATTACATTAGCAGTATTTCTTAGTAGTTCTCAGCTTGCTAATAAAACTGACTGTTGTAGCCTTGTGTCCCCCCCCCTCCCGATAGTACAGTAATCCTAACTGTCCAGTAGACAGTATAGATTTTAATTTCACATCCCTGTGACTAAATTAAATTAACCATCAAGCAGCCCTCTCAGTTCTTTCTGCCTTAGTTTGTATCACTTGGAGGCCCACCTGTTTATTTGCATCTCTATACATTCCCCTTCATTGCTAATGTATCTCACTACTCTAATCTGTGCACAAACTGGTTACTAATCAGCAAGTCAATGTAAAGACACACTCCCAACCTTAATAAACTTTGCTGTCTCTTCTCTCCTTCACTTTACAGGTAGTTTGAATTATTACTTACCCTCTCTGAGGCCTTCACTCATTTCCACTGATTGCCTCTCTGGTTTCTTTGCATTCCACCTGGTTTACACCCCTTGTGCTATCTCCCTCCGCCAATACAAAGTCTATATTAGTATCCTGCTGAGCATGGAGCCATCTTTAAATCTCTAGTCTCCCACCAGGACACAAGTGCTCTTCAGCAATTACATTCTGCTAGCTGGTAAGCCATTAGACCTCAGGAATTTATTTTAAAAGTGTTCAGATTTGTAAAGTAATACTTACTTTTTGCTGTATTTGGATTTATACAACTAGTATTCATTTTTCTGATTCCTGACTACTGATCTGCCGTTGTTACCTGCTGTTATTATACCTGGCTGATTGTTTCCTCTCAGCAATTTCCTACTCTTTTGGCTCTGCCCGCTCCGTTCGCCCTTCGGGCTCACTCCGCTCCCCTCCCTGCCCCCATATCCCACCCGCCCCTGGGACCTCTACATTTATCCCCGCATAACCACACCCACCACATTCCCTAGCCAATCGGAACATATTCTTCTCTCCACCCACTCCATAGCAGTCCAATTCCACACCCACCCTTTCCCTCTCTGAACACATACCTACTATATACAATCCCCACTCATCTCAACATGTCCTACACTCACCTTCCTCTCCTACTACTAACTCTTCTAACTATTCTTACCTCTACCTACCTCATAACCTACTATGAGCAACCTTTAAATCCTACCTTTTGTACTCCACACAAACATACCCTAGCTACCCCCCCAACTACACTCACAACCCATCACAGTCCCATATACAGCAACTCATATCTTGAACCTAAATATCATCGTCTCTCACACATCAAATACCTTATTCTTCGACTCACAAAACACTTGCACAGCATCAAAACCTCACAACTAACTAACCTTATTCATGGTTTATCATTAATTGATGGGGACATCCACCCCAACCCAGGCCCAAACACAGACATACCATCCCCTAATTCCCAAACTATGAAACCTATGTCTACACCACAAACTAAACCTCCCAAATCTCTCACAATAGCTCATCTTAACATCCGTAGCATATGAAACAAACTTCCTGCTCTTCATGCCCTACTAGAAGTCCAACAGTTTGACATTCTCTGTCTTACTGAAACCTGGCTGAAACCCACAATAAAAGATAACGAAATTATCCCCCCTGGCTCTAACATCCTAAGACAAGATCGTCTTAACAAAAAAGGTGGAGGAGTAGCTATACTCTTCAAAACTGGACTGGAAATAAGTAAATCAGCCCTTACCCCACCACATGACTCTAATGTTGAACTGATTATTTCCAAACTCTCCCTAAACTCACACAAAACTATTAATATTATCTGCACTTATCTTCCCCAGGCAACAATTCCCCATATTAGAAGACCTACTAAACTGGTTTTCAATTAATCTCCTTCAAGAAACAATACTACTAGGCGACTTTAATATTGATTGGAACATGTGCAAACAAACTAATCCATCTACCATTATTAACCTGCACGGATTCCATCAAACCATTAACTCCACAACTAGAACAAATAAAAACAATAACAAAGAAACCATTCTCGACTGGATCTTGACTAATAGTCCCCAACAAATGTATTCAACAGGTA
>NC_056732.1:1830413878-1830438878 GCF_019279795.1 Protopterus annectens | reverse complement strand
ATGGAAACGCTGTCATATACAGGTAGTAGCCACATGTCTGGTAGGTGTACATTGGTACCCGTAGATGATTATATGGAAACGCTGACATATAAGGATGGTAGCCACGTGTGGGTAGATGTACAGTGGTACCCGTAGATGATTATATGGAAAGGTTGACATATGCAGATAGTAGCCACATGTCTTGTAGGTGTACAGTGGTACCCATAGTATTTGGTAGGTGTACAGTGTTACCTGTAGATAATTATCTGGAAACGCTGACATATACAGATAGTAGCCATGTGTCTACGTGTCTAGTGGGTGTACAGTGGTATGCTGACATATACAGACAGTCGCCACTTGTCTGGTAGGTTTACAGTGGCACCTGTAGATGATTATTTGGTAACACTGGCATATACAGATGGTAGTCACATGTGTGGTAGGTGTACATTGGTACCCGTAGATGGTTATATGAAAACGCTGACATGTACCGATAGTAGCCACGTGTGTGGTAGGTGTACAGTGGTACCCGTAGATGATTATATGGAAACACTGACATATACAGATAATACCCATGTGTGTGGTAGGTGTACAGTGGTACCCGTATATGATTATATGGAAATGCTGACATATATAGATAGTACCCACATGTGTGGTAGTTATACAGTGGTACCCGTAGATGATATATGGAAATGATGACTTATACAGATAGTTCCCATGTGTGTGGTAGGTGTACAGTGGTACCTGTAGATGATATATGGAAACAGTGACCTATACAGATAGTACCCATGTGTCTGGTAGGTGTACAGTGGTACCCGTAGATGATTATATGGAAATGCAGACATATGCAAATAGTAGCCACGTGTGTGGTAGGTGTACAGTGGTACCCATCGTTTATATGGAAATGCTGACTTATACAGATAGTAGCCACATGTGTGGAAGGTGTACAGTGTTACCCCTAGATGATTATATGGAAAGGCTGAGATATGCAGATAGTAGCCACGTGTGTGGTAGGTATACAGTAGTACCTGTAGATGATTATATGGAAATGCTGACATATACAGTTAGTACCCCAGTGTGGTAGGTGTACAGTGGTAGCTGTAGATGATTATATGGAAACGCTGACATATACTGAGGGCAGCCACGGTGGTATAGCGGTTAGCATTGCCGCCTCACATGAAGAGGTTCTTTGGTTCGATCCTCGGCTGGGGTGCCTTCTGTGTGCAGTCTGCATGTCCTACCTGTGGTCACATGGGTTTCCTCTGAGTGCTCCGGTTTCCTCCCACATCCCAAAAGACATGCTGTAGGTGGATTGGACACTCTAAAATTGGCCCTAGGTTTGTGTGTGTGCATGTTTGTGCTTTCTGTGGAAGGTTGGGCGCTGGGCTGGCAACTCGACACCGTAAAAAAACTCCACTGCCAATCATGAGCGGACAGGTGATCCACTGTGGCGACCCCTAACCGGGAAAAGCCAAAAGAAGAAGAAGTGGTAGGTGTAAAGTGGTACCTGTAGGTTATTATATGGAAACAACGACATATACAGATAGTACCCACGTGTGTGGTATTGGTACCTGTAGATTATATGGAAACGCTGACATATACATACAGTGACGTATTAAATTGCAGAGAAGGTCATAGAGGACAGTTTGCAGTTGTTCATACACATACAAGAAAGAAGACAATCGGGTGAAGAAGAACTGGGACAAAGAAGAAAAAAGACAAGAGGAACTGAGGGTATTTAGCTAAGAGATGGTGGGGTTGTGTGACAGAAGACCTGCGACAGTCAGGCAATGAACATAGCAAAGGGATGGCAAGTGTGTTGTGTAGGTGAGCATCAGTAACTGACGGCAATGTATGGGAACAAAAGTATTTTCCAGCTGTGGCATACGTGTTGGACAGATGTGCATCAGTATCCGTAGATGATGTGTGCATTTGTGCCACTGGATAGACATGAGAAAAAGTAACTTCCACAAATGAAAAAAAAAAAATGTCCGTATCCAGGCAAACTGGCTGTGGCTGTGATCATGCGATTTGCAAAATGTAAAAAAAAAGAAGAAAGTGGAATAAAGTAGCTTACTTTGTAACTGTGTCTTTAAATTGTGCCTTTCGTAAGTTACTATGTAACCAGATTGCTAGTATACAGTGTAGTTGGGTTTTGCTGTTTTTTGATTGGACATGGAATATGTGATGTATTTTAAAAACTGCTGCTTTTAGAAAAAATTGTGTATACATTGAGAAAGGGTGAAAACGCGAAATATTTGCTATCAGGTAATTGTATATTAAATAGTTTTTACTGGCGTTGAGCTCTTGTGTTTTTTTTTTTTTTTTTGTGAACATTATACGAAGTACAAATTTGTTGCCTCTTGTATTAACTGAGTTAGTTTAGAAAAGCATTGTCCATCTAACAGTTCTGTCAAATTATTGTGAGCATTAAAAAGAATGTAAATAAAAAGAATGAATTCATATGACTTGTATGTACTATCAGCTTGTTAGACATAGTTTGGAATTATTATAAAGGTAGTTCTAGCCATGATGGCAAATGCTTAACAGCTTTTCAGCTGTACCTTTCGTATTCAGAATTGTGACAGGAAAGTTTCCTCCTTCTGGTTGTACATTACCTATTGGGATTAAGCTATGCTCAGCTAGTGAGTTTCATGTTGTAGTTGTGGGTTTAATTCCCTCAGTTTCCTCTTGGAAGTTGTGTGAACATGAGCAAATTGCTTTACAGAGAGCCCTTCTGGTTCACCCCTGAAATGGACACTTGAATCCAATGGATTATATGATTAAATTAAATAAAAAATTTGTGTTGCTGACTAAAAGAATCATCCACTTTGTTAATGTGTTATTCAGTTTTGCTGCACTCATGTGTTCTTTACTTGACTGAATAAATTCCTTTATGTTACTGTCTTTCTCATGCGATTCTCAAGCAGTAATTTCCTTGCTGTTCAGGATTTCTCTTTAAATATGATCAGTTTCAGTCCAAAATGGTCACTTTGTAAGACAACTTTCTCAAGCAAACTGAGTTACTTAAGGTTGTCGCTCAACAGAAGGGCACACAGTTCAGAGCCATGGAATTTGTACTTACTAATGTTGCAGGAATAAATAAGAAAAAAGTTGTACTGGATTTTTTTTGAAACAAAACATTTAGCTGCTTGGGAAATGAGAAGACCTGGGAAAGATCCACTAGAACTGACACGATGTTTGGCGTACATGAAAAAATAGATGGTTATAGTATGATGAACCTTCTGACAAAGTCATTCTCTAGCGTTAGGTTGTTAACTTATAAGAAGGATTGTCTTTTGGAATAAAAGGTGGAGAATGACCTTCAGGGATGGTGCCGAATAAACCAGACTGCCCTGTAAGACCATTTATTGAACAATTTATTTACTTGATGAATAACTGATCCTCAAAAAAATTTCTTCTAACTCTGCCATCAAAATTGAGATTGGTGTCATCAGTTTTGATATAAACTACAGCAAACCACACTGAAATTAAGAACTACAAGTATGCCAGCTTCAACCTAATAGGTGATGAAATATCAACCTTCTCTTATAACTGCACCTTCCTAGACTTTAATACAGCAGAAAGATTTAATAAAGAATTCTACACCCATTTAGAAAAATGCATAATGCCAATGTCCCTAAGAGAACCAAGTACCATACGAAATCAAAAAACAACCACCCTGATGGTCCACCAGAATAAATCAGCTGCACAGCACGAGAAGGAAGCTTCATAAATGATTTAGTAAATCAGAATCCCAACATCACCATCGACCCCCTTTTCCCACTTTTTTTTTTTTTTTTTTTACATGGGGTTGGGGTGCTGTGTCTTCTGTCACCATCTCTCTCTCAGTTCAGTCCTGCTCTCTTACGTTCTTTGACAGTCACTGACTGTCGCAGGCCTTCTGTCAAACAGTCCCTCCGTCTCTTTGCTACATGTCCTTATTTCCTCTTGCCTTTTTCCTTCTTTGTCCCAGGTCTTCTTCACCAGATTGTTTTTCCTGCACATGTGCCCAAACGACTGTAATCTGTTCTCTGTGATCCTCTCTGCAGTTTGGCCTTCTGCTCTGATTTATGATTTCTTCATCTGTTCCATAATGTGCATCATACAACCCATCTCAGGCATGGCATTAGCATCACTTCTAGCTTCGACTGCTCTGCCTTCACTGCCCAGATTTCTGTGCCGTACAGCTGTCCTGGTCGCACCATTGTTTTGTACAATTTGGAATTCCTCTGTTATACACTACCCCAAACACCCTGAGCCAGTTGTTTCCAACACTTCTGATTCTAGCTTTGACTTCCTCATTCAGACTTCCTCTTCTCCCTCAACCATCCCTCCAAGGTGCTTGAAGCTGTTAATCTGTACCAGAATTTTCCCTTCCATCTCATTTCTCAGCTTCTTCTGATTTCTCCCATTTGTTGCCATTACAATTCTCTTGTCTGTATTTAGCTTCATCTCATGTGCCTTCATTTTACAATGCATTCTCCTATCCTTTGCTGGAGTTATTGTTCAGAGTGTGCCTCTAATGCCACATTGTCTGCATTCTGTATTCAGTTTAATGTCGTGTGCCTTCATTTTACAATGCATTCTCCTATCCTTTGCTGGAGTTATTGTTCAGAGTGTGCCTCTAATGCCACATTGTCTGCATACAGCTACTTTATTGATCTGTACCCTCTTACCTGCTTGCTGCTGTATGAACAGCAATGGGCTCAGAGCTGAAAAACACCCATTCCCACTGGGAACCCCTTTGTGAGTCCAAACTCTGTTCATAATTGTTTGTTCATATTCTACCAATGTTTCTGGGACTTCAAACCATTGCAGGACTGCCCAAATCAGCTTTCTTGGGACCTTGTCGTACACCTTCTCTGTTTAGGAATGCCCAGTTTGACTCTTTCTTCATCTCTAGTTTCTTCTCAAGCGTCTGTCTTGCTGCAAACATCCTGTCGGTTGTGCTACATTTTGATCTGAATCTGAACTGCTCATCTTCCATCTTCCTTTGTATTACTCTGCTTATTCGTTTAACAGTCACCCTTTCCAGAACTTTCATGCAGTGTGACAGGAGTTTGAAACCTCTGTATTGCCCAGTTGTGACTGTCCCATTTGTTCTTGTACACTGGCAATAGTATGCTTATAATCGAGTCATCCTGAATATGTCTTTATCTTCATACTGTTTAAGTACCCTCAGGAGCCATTTCTCTCCTAACTCGCACAACATCTTGATCATGCTTGGTGCTTTCCCTGACCTTGTTTTCCTTAGTGTTATTCTTACTTCTTCTAGGGTGGGTTTCTGTTCTTCTCCAATCATTGTAAGCAGTGTCTGGGGCAGTACAGCTTCTGTGAGGTTTTGTTAATTCAGAAGCTGCTAGAAGTACTCCTTCCATCTGCCTTTAATGTCCTATGGACTGATGAGCAGGTTAGTGATGGCATCCCTTATGAAGAGTTTGATAACCATCTTCTTTACCTTTTTGTCTTTGCCTTGCAACCTGATAGTTTCTTTGTGCTCTCTGCTTAATCACTTTTCAGAAGCAGGTAGAAGGCCTCTGATGACATGTTTTTCACTATTGCAAATGCTGTCTTAGCATCTTGTTAGCCAGTCAGTATTCCTTCTTAGCCTGGTCTGTCTTTTTTCTATTTCCCACCTTTTTCCTGTAATCTGTCTTTCTTTTGATGGCTTCCTGGACTTCTGCCTTCCACCCCCAGCTTTCTTTATGTACCTTATTTCCATACGTGCCTTGGCCACATATCTGTTCCATTTTCCTCACATATGCTGTTTAGAGGCATTGCCAGTCTTCTTCAACCCCCCCGTTCTGCATTTTGCTGAGGTGCTAGAACCCTGAGTGTTCCTTAAACCCTTGTGCTTTCTCTCTAGTCAACTTCCAGGTCCTCAGTCTAATCTCTGACCATACAGCCTTTGTTAACTACTGCTTGCAGCTGAGTATGGCAACCAGTGTTTTATTCTGTAGGCCAGCCGTTATACTGGGCATGACTTTGCAATCACTGATTCTACCCCATTGCCCTTTCCTTACTAGGAGAAAATCTTGAAGCCACATGTATGTGATCTTGTAGGATCGTAGGAGGTTACTAGGCTAAAGACCATAGAGCCTTTTTAAGACTAGCTGTTCATGCCCACATTTTTCCAATTATCTATGCCCACAGGCTAGAATGGCTTTGCTCTGTGCCTGTGCCTAAGGGTATCTATAAACTGCCTCTGTCCGTAAGGGCCACAGGAAAAAAGCTAAGGGTGAATTTGCAATTTCTCATACACTGGTCCAAACTGTGTTTGATTAGGCTTAGGGAAGGGCTCTGTTTCACATAAATGGGGAGTACAGTGACAGGGCTTTGAGGTGGTCCACACGGAACATATTATTTACACCCTGTATTCTTTTAGTGAGGAACTGCTATGGCTGCTGCAGTTG
The DNA here is from genome assembly GCF_019279795.1 of Protopterus annectens. Classification (NCBI taxonomy): domain Eukaryota; kingdom Metazoa; phylum Chordata; order Ceratodontiformes; family Protopteridae; genus Protopterus; species Protopterus annectens. Next base: position 1,830,432,486 of record NC_056732.1, on the reverse strand, counting down.
TTGTAAATGCCTTTACAGGTATATGCTGAGTGGTGCATTGTACTCAAGTACTGGTCTAATTAGGGCTGGGTATAGTGCTGCTATGATCTCCTAAAATATGGATGCCATGCCCTTAGTTGTAAGTTGTGCAACATAGAAGGATTTTCTCACCACCATGAACACATGGTGATCAAAGTTCAGGATGCTATCGATCTAAGTTCTCAAGTGCCTTTCCACTGGGTCTACTGTTAGGTGAGAGTTATCAATGTTGTAATTTGCAGAGATGGTTGTCCTCCCAAAGGGTATAATTATGCATTTTTGCACTGAGTTTTAGGTTATGGTTCTGGCACCAGTTCTATCTGCATCAGACCCTGCTGGAGGGTATCTACATCTTTGGGGGTTTCAGTGATTGCACCCAGCTTGCAGTCAGCAAATTTGGTCAGTCAGAGGCCCTCTGCATTTGTCTTGACTGCAGAGAAGTATATTCCAAACAGGAGAGGTCCCAGTCCCTATGGGACACTACTAGTAAACAGGACTTTCGGTGGAGGTAGCTTCCCCCACACTAACTCCATGCTTTCTGTCTGTGAGCTGTTTGGATATCCATCAGGTGACATAGGACTTTACAACTGAATTTGTGAGTTTGTCTGTAATACCTGAGTGAGGTATTGTTCCCAGGTCAAGGTAGGCAGCCAGTTTGCCCTCATCCATGGCTCAAGTGACCATTTCAAAGAAGTCCACCAAGTTTAGTAGGCATGACCTACTCTTGACAAAACAGAATTGGGATGGGCTGAGTGTTTGAAGATGTCCTATGTCTATGTTTATCAGGTCCATGATAGTTCTTTCCATGGCCTTTCATATAACACTAGTCAAACTTAAGAGTCTGTATCTCCCTGGGTCTTTTGATGGTCCACCTTTGTGTAGAGGGCAGAGCTGGCCTTAGCTGAAATGGCGCCCTAGGCAAAGTAGTACTCCGGCACCCCTTAAGCCCCACCCACACCATAGTCATCAGTTAATAATCATTCGCTGACTACTTAAGCACATTTTAGATCGTGCACACTGCTATGGCCTTCACTGAATCAATACTAAGTTCAACACACAAACATGGCTGTCCGTATTTCATAGAAAGTTCACACCGGGGATCACACCAACAGCACTACTAGATAGGGGCCAAGGGTACTAGCTGCTAGTACAAGGGTCTAGGGAACTACTAAAGGGGCGGTGAATTCCGCACAACATGGCTGGGCTAATATATGCCTTCGGGCAGATAGCCCAGTACCAACCTATGAACCTATAGGTTCATAGGTAAGTACTAGGCTATCTGCCCAAGGGCATTTATAAGCCTAGCCAGAATGTGTTGGCTTTCACCACCCCCTTAGATTAGTTCCCTGTGCCTCTGTCCAGCAGAGCCATTAGTTCCCTGTGCCACTGTCCAGCAGAGCCACTGTAGTGTTCCCCGGGGTAAATTTTCTGTTTCCCATCCACCCGTCAAGGTTTCTCTTGAAGTGTGTTGGTGAGGGCCTCTGCCTGATGTATATTGGAATCCTGTTCCAAAGCATGGAGAGTCTCTGGGATAGGAATCTATCTCTCCAGCATGTCCTATTTATCATTGTGTTGAGGTTTATATCTCTAGAGCGTGTGGCTCTCCGGATTTGTTTTTTTTTTTAGCTGGAGCATGTCCATCAGTTCTGGGTTGGACATGGCCTTGTATGTCAGGCAGAGATCACCTCTGAGTAAGCTGTATGCAACCGAGTACAGCTGGAGTTTCTGGAGTCGGGCTGCATAGGGCATCTGTTTGAGGCCAGTAATCCTCTTGGTGAGGTACTTTTGTGGTCTTTCGAGCTGTTGCAGGTGTCTTGTAAGGTACATCCCAAATGGGGCATTTTATTCTATGATGGGTCTAATGAGTGATGAGTAGAGAGGCATAATAACCTCTTTTGTTCTAGATGCGAACCCTTTTGTGATTAGGTAGGCCACATAGAAGGATTTCCTAACCTCCTTGGCGATGTGATTATCAAACAAGAGATTACTATCTACTTGGGTCCCCAGATCCCTTATTACATTTTTTGTATTTAGGGGACTACCACGTATGTGATAGTTTGTGGGTACTTTGTTTTTTCCAAAGGGGATGACTATGCACTTTTTGGCATTTAGCTTGAGGCCATGATTTTGACATAAGGTATCCATCTCAGTGAGATCCATCTGGAGGGTGTCTGTATCAGCCGGAGAATCAATTATGGCCCCTAGTTTGCAGTCGTCTGCGAACGTGGTCAGCCTGTTCATAGTTTCATAGTAGGCTATCTGCCCTAGGGCATTTATAAGCCTAGCCAGAGTGTGTTTGGCTTTCGCCACCCATTTTAAATTAATTTTGCTATGCCCTTTTTCGAGGTTAGTATACTGTGCCTCTGTCTGACAGTGACACAGAAGTGATACCCGGGGTAAACCTACGATCTCTCATCCACTCATCAAGATTTCTCTTGAATAGAGTCAATGAGGACTCTGTCTAACCTGGACTGGGATTTTATTCCAGAGTGAAGGGAGTCTCTGGGTTATGAATCTGTCCCTCCAGCATGTCCTATTTATTTCAGTGCTGAGGTTCAAGTCTCTCAGCGTAGCTCGATGGGATTTGGATTTTCTGAGGTGCAGCATGTCCATTAATTCCGGGTTGGACATGGCTTTATACATCAGGCACAGATCGCCTCTGAGCAGGCGGTATGCCACTGAGTAGAGCTGGAGTTTCTTTAACTGGGCAGCATATGGCATCTGTTTGAGCCCTTTGATCCTCTTGGTGAGGTATTTTTGGGGTCTTTCCAGTTGCTGCAGGTGTCTGGTAAGGCACATCCCAAAAGGGGCATTGTACTCAATTATGGGCCTGATGAGGGATGAGTAAAGAGGCACGATGACCTCCCCTGATCTAGATGTGAATCCCTTCATGATTAGGTGGGCTATGTAAAATGTTTTTCTAACCACTTTGGCCACGTGGTTGTCAAATGAGAGATTGCTATCAACTTGGGTCCCTAGGTCCCTAATTGCTTCTTCTGTACTTAATGGATTACCACCTATGTGGTAATTTGTGGGCACTTTGTTTTTGCCAAAGGGGATGACTATACACTTTTTGGCATTTAGCTTGAGGCCATAGCCGTGGCACCAGTTGTCTGTTTCTATGAGGCTCTTTTGGAGGATGCTTGTGTCGGCTGGAGAGTCGATTATGGTGCCCAGTTTGCAGTCATCTGCGAACTTGGTCAGCCAGCCACAGTCCTTCTGTGTTGGCCTGTACCTCCGAGAAATATATACCGAACAAGAGAGGTCCCAGGACTGAGCCTTGTGGGATGCCACTTGTAACTGGTTTGGAGTCTGACATGGCTCCAGCAATTCTAACTATGTGGGTTCTGTCCTTGAGCCAGTTTGCAACCCATCTAGTGACATAGGGGTTTATATTTAAGCTCGTGAGCTTATCTATAATGCCCGAGTGGGGTATTGTATCGAAGGCTTTTGCGAGGTCCAGGTAGACTGTGTGGACCACCTTCCCCTTGTCAATGGCCTTGGTGACTGTGTCTGTAGGTCCCCAATATTTATATTTATGAGGTTCATGATGATCCTTTCCATAGCTTTGCAGACCAAGCTAGTCAGGCTTATGGGGCGATAGTTTCCAGGATCCGTTGAGGCACCACCTTTGTGGAGAGGGACCACTGTTGATGTACGCCACTCTTTGGGGTACATATCCTGTAGTAAGGCTGAGACTGAACAGTAGTTTTATGTTTGGGTTTAGCTCTTCTTGGAGTTCATGTAGGACGCAGCCCGGGACACCGTCTGGTCCCATTGATGCTGTGTTTTTTGCTTTGGAGAGGGCGGCTATTACCTGAGCATCTGAGATGTCAGGGGGGCAGCACTCTGCTGGGATAGATATTTGCCCTTTTGGTGGGGGGAGAATTTCGCTGAACCTGTCAGCTAGGATGTTGGCAATGTCTGTGGGTTCGGTGTATTTTTGTCATTTTGGACTAATTCTGAGCATATCTGGGAATTCCCACCCAGGTTCCTAACATAACTAAAGAAAGCCTTGTGATTATCCTTAGTGTCCTCTGCAATTTTTCTCAAGCTGGCCTTAGACGATTTTATGAGTGCCCGTAGTTTTTGCTAATACTGATCAGAGATGCCTTCCCTTTTTGGGATTTTGCTCTATCATGTAGTAGCTTTCTCCTTCTATTGTATAGTTTGTTTATGGCTGGGGTCCACCAGACAGGACGTCTGCCTTTGGAGGATTGGGTCTTGGTTTTATTTGGGATTGCATGTTCCATGCATTCCTGAAGGTGTTCATAGAATGCGTTTATAAAGGATTCTGCGGTCTGGGCCATATTTTCCACTGGAGCCTGGGGCTTCGAAGGATTCCACCTCGGTTTTGAGAGTGTGAAATTTGCTTTAGAGAAGTTTTCACTGTGGTTTTCTGGGCAGGGGATGGGGTCGGGATGTGAATATCCAGTGAGATTAGTTTATGGTCTGATCTTACCAGTGAGGGATACACTTCTGGTCTGGAGCATAGAGTCCCCATGTTGGTGATGATCAGGTCCAGTATGTTTTCCCCTCTTGTGGGAGTTGTAACAAGTTGTTCCATAGCATTTGAGTTTATAAATTCTAGGAACCTTTGGGCTAGGGTGTTGGAGCTAGAGTAATGCTCCCAGTCTATGCTTGGGTAGTTGAAGTCGCCCAATATAATGGTGTTTGGAGAGACCTTCTTATTTTCCAGTGTTCTCAGGAAGACCGAGTGGGGTTCCTGGGTTTGAGAGGGTGGTCTGTAGCAGGCTATAAACTGGAAGGCAGTTTTACCCACTGTTAGTTGCACATGGATAGTCTCTGATGCTTCGTGCTGTGCCACCAACCTGGAGGTGTGGGTATCTTTGACGAATATTGATACTCCCCCTAGTTTTGTGGTTCGGTCCAAGTTTTGGGGCCGAAAAGCATGGTATGAGGTATAACCTGGTAGTGCTGGGGTGCTCTCGGGAACCTTGAACCAGGTTTCTGTTACTGCACAGATATCGATGTTCTCCATGCTAAGGAGAGTTTCGAGTGCGTGCATCTTGAGGTTTAGACTTCTGGCGTTGAGTAGCATTACTCTTAGTTTCTTATCCCTTGTGATACATATGGAGGTGGGTTTGTCTTTTGAGCCTTGCCTAAAAAAAGCACTATGGGGGTAGCAAGAGCCTTTGCCAATATCCGAAAGCCCAGTGGTGACAGGTGCAAGCTGTCCCTAGCAAAGCATCGTGGCTTGTCGAGCATGTCATCCCAGGCTGACAGGCATTGGATCCCCTTTGAATGACACCAATATTTAAGCCAATTGTTGAAATTGATCATCTTGTCTTCATATTGTGGCATCATTCTTGGTGAGGGTAAGATGCTACTCAAGGTCAGGGTCATACCGGCCTGGGCTACATGCTCAGAGAGCTCCTCTATGTCTCTTTTCATGTAGTCCAGGGAGGTATGTCTCAGGTCATTCACACCAGCATGGACAATGACTGAGTCATATTTGTACTTGCCTTGGAGTGACCTGAGTACTTGTGTTATGTGGCGGATCCTAGCGCCAGACAGGCAGATCACCGTGACCTTCTCCTTGTTCAGCCTGGTGAGCGGGACGCCAGTGTGCCTAACGATAGAGTCACCTATTACAAGTGTATTAGGTGTGTTGTTTAGCCTTAAGGACTGTGACTGTTTGGCACACTGGCTTTGTGAGCTATGTGTTGCATGTGTTTTGTTTTGGGGTAGCGGTTGCTTGGGTGTCTGTTTTGGAGGTCTCTGCTGCTTAGGCAGATTTTTATTTAGAGCCTCCGAGTATGTTTTTGTGTGTTTGTGTTTGGTTTGCTGTATTGGTAGGTCTATGTGAGACTGGAATCGTAGTGAGTGTGGTTTCCTTCTCCTCCTGACTGGTTACGCCAGTACTGAGTTGAGAGAGCTTAGCCTCCAGTTTGGCTTTATGGTTGCTTCTCTCACATGTGTTGGAATTTGTTGGGAGGAGGAGAGGGTTGTCTGTGTACATGAAGCAGTTGTAACATTGCCTCAAGATTCCTAGATTCACCAGCTGGACCGGAGAGGAGATTGACAACTGACCTTTGGACATGCTATTATAGTATTGGGAATTCCTTTATAATTGAAAAAAAGGGCCAATGGGGAACAAGGTACTCAAGGGGAGTTTGTGAGGGTGTACTGCTTTTAATTTTTTAGTGCTGACTTTTATAATTGCTTTAGTGAGCAAGTGCCAGGTAACTTAAATGCAATGTGTTACAGGTAACTTAAATGTAAAAATGACAAACAGTAACTTTCTTTCAAGTGAAACAAGGAAATAAGTACAGTAAACAATGCAATATCACTAGGGATCCACAGAAGCGCTGAAAAGCTGCATTTTAGGTGGAATTAGCATTTCAGGGAAATAACAAGCAAACAAACAACAAGCATACAAACAAAGCTAGATTCAGCAGGCCTGGATCTAGTCTATGCTACAGCAATGTCTCTGCTACTGCTGCACCTCTGAGAAGTATATACCGAAAAGGAGGGGTCCTAGGACTGAGCCCTGGAGGACACCACTTGTAACCAGTTTAAAGTCGAACGTAGAGCCTGCAACTCTCACCATGTGGGTTCTATCCATGAGCCAGTTGGCAACCCATCTCGTGCTATAGGGGTTTATGTTCAAGCTGGTGAGCTTGTCTATAATACTAGAATGGTGAATGGTGTTGAAAGCCTTTGTGAGGTCTAGGTAGGCTGTGTGGACCTCCTTTCCCTCGTCTAATTCCTTGGTAACCGTCTCAAAGAAGTCCACCAGGATTAGGAGGCATGATCTGCCCTTATCAAAGCCAAACTGGGTAGGGCCGAAGGTTTGGAGGTTCCCAATGTCTCTGTTAATGAGTTCCATGACGATGCGTTCCATAGCCTTGCAGACCAGGCTAGTCAGGCTTATAGGGCGATAGTTCCTGGGGTCCGTTGTGGATCCACCTTTGTGGAGCGGGATAAGTGTTGCTGTGTGCCACTCTGTGGATACATAGCCTGTAGAGAGGCTGAGTTTGAACAGTGTGTTTAGGTGAGGGGTTAGTTCATTTTGGAGCTGTTGTAAGACACAGCCTGGGACACTGTCTGGTCCTGTTGAAGCTGTGTTTTTGGCTTTGGATAGGGCTGTTTTAACCTGTGTGTCAGTGATTGACAGAATCCTACATTCGTCTGGTATGGTTATGGGCCCTTTAGGGGGTGAGAGGGGGGTGAAGTTTGCACTAAACCTGTCTGCCAGAATGTTGGCAATATCGGTCGGTTCAGTGTATTTTGTGCCATTCTGCACTAACTCAGCGCAGATGTAAGCGTTTCCACTTAGGTTCTTGATATAGCTAAAGAACGCTTTGTGGTTATCTTTGGAGTCATTGGCAATTTTTCTTTCGAAACTAGCCTTGGATGATTTAATGAGGGATCATAGTTTCTTGCTGATACTGATCAGGGATATCTTTTCTTCTTGGGATTTTACTCTTTTCTGTACTAGTTTCCTCCTTCTGTTGTATAGCTTGTTTATAGCAGGGGTCCACCAGACTGGTTTCCTTTTCTTGGAGGAGTGAGTCTTGGTTTTACTTGGGATAGCACGATCCATGCATTCCTGCAGATGCTCATAGAGTGCCTTTGTAAAGCTTTCAGCAGCTTGGACAGCATTGTCCTTTAGCATGGGGGCTGTGGACTTTTCCACCTCGGTCTTATGTAATGTGAAGTTTGCTTTTGAAAAGTTTTTCATGGTGGTTTCCTTGATTGGAGGTGGGGGCGGAATGTGGATATTCAGAGTGATTAGTCTATGGTCTGATCTAACCAGCAAGGGGTTGACCGGTGGAACACCGGTCGCCCATGTTGGTGATGACCAGGACCAATATGTTGTTCCCTTTGGTGGGGGTGTTGACCAGTTGATCCAGGGTGTTCGAGTTTATAAATTCTAGGAAGCATTGGGCAAGGGAGTTAGTACTTGAGTAGTCCTCCCAATTTATGTTTGGGTAATTGAAATCACCCAGTATTAGGGTGTTTGGTAGGACCTTCATATTTCCCAGTGTCTCCAGAAATGCGGAATGGGGGTCCTGGGCCATGGTGGATGATCTGTAGCAAGCTACAATTAGAATTGCAGTTTTGCCCATTGTTAGTTGCACATGGATGATCTCTGATGCATTTTGCTCCGCCACTAACTTGGAGGTGTGGGTATCCTTGATGAATATGGATACACCCCCACCTTTTGTATTTTAGTCCTGGTTCTGTGGCCGAAAGGTATGGTATGAGTTGTAGCCTAGTAGTGCTGGGGTGCTCTCAGGAGCCTTAAACCAGGTTTCTGTTACTGCACAGATGTCGATGTTCTCCATACTGAGGAGTGCCTCGAGTGTGTGCATTTTGAGGTTTAGACTTCTGGCGTTGAGTAGCATTACCCTCAGTTTTTGGTTACTTGTGCTATTTATGGTGGTGGGTTTGTGTTTTGAGCCTTGCCTAAAAAAGGCACTATGGGGCCAGCAAGAGCCTTGGCCAGTATTCGAAAGCCTAAGGGTGACAGGTGCAAGCCATCTCTTGCGAAGCAACTTGGTTTGTCGAGCATGTCATCCCAGGCGGACAGATACTGGATCCCCTGTGAATGACACCAGAAACTTAGCCAGTTATTGAAATTGGTCATTTTTTTTATACTTGGTGAGGGCAGGATTCTACTCAGGGTCAGAGTCATACCGGCCTGGGCTACATGATCAGAGAGCTCTTCCATGTCTTTTTTCATGTAGTCCAGGTTGATACGTCTCGGGTCATTCACACCAACATGGACAATGACAGAGTTGTATTTGTACTTGTTCTGGAGTGACCTGAGTGCTTGTGTTATGTGGCGGATCCTGGTACCTGACAGGCAGCTAACTGTAACCTTCTCCTAGTCCAACCTAGTTAATGGGACATCAGTGTGCCTGACTATAGAGTCACCTATTATTAGTGTGTTGAGTATGTTATTTTGCATTAAGGGCTGTGATTTGGTGGTTATAGTCTGCACTTTCATAACCCAAACAGTTAAGAGGTGTATGTTTCTGTCTAAGTGATCACACAATTTTGTTTTTTTGTATGCTGGCACCATACCTATCACCTTTCCAAATTTTTGCAGAATGTTCACATTTTTTACTAATTTTTTGATCTGTCCATATTAAATATGTGGATTTATGGCAAATCATGGAGGATTTAAGTCACTAAATAATGAAAGACAGTTTCAGACTTTATACCCTTCAGAAAATGTATGCTAACTCCAGGATTGTTATGCTATCAACTTCCAATCTTTCCAAAACCAATATATAAACATGGTTCCTATTGTTGTGCCTCCCCCCCATTGTTTTTGGAAAAGCCTAGAATTCTTAATCTAGCAGGTGGAGAGGTATGGATGACACTTCGATAATGTACAAAATTTAAAGCTGGCTTGCAATCCACTAGTAATGCACCATTCTTCATGCTTTTCCAAATTAAAATTTGAAGACAGATGCATATTTGTAAAAAGAATTAAAATGAAAGAAAGCACCAAGTATGTTGTAATAAAAATAATTTATTAAATTTTCAGTTGCAAAACAAAAATTATTATTAATAAGAAACTCCACTATATTAAACAGATCTGTTTTTAAATAAACACATTTTATTGAAATTATGAGACACTAACAATTCTTAACTTGCAAATGAGTACACCCAATCATTGTATTAGAAAAACTGCTGATATTAACATTCCAAACAGTGCATTTTTATCCCAATGTCCTTCAGGCAGACACTTTTATTTGTGGAAGAGTGGTGAAACATATTACACCTGTATAAAACAATCGCAATTCAAATGGATCTTATTTTGGAATTAGTAAGAAGTTAAATGTGCATTTGTTTGTTTGTTCATTTATGTAATTACTTTATTATTCATTCATTCATTCATCCTTTCAACTTTTCATTTTTTAACGAAGACTTTAGTATCTTGGTTTTTCTTGCTCATTTTTGTTCATAATTTCCCACTGACTAATCCATAAAAGTGAAGACTCCGACAAAGGCATTACGTAGTGGTCTCTGGAGCAAAAGGTCCTACAGTAAATGAGAAATGGGTTGTGAGTAAGCTTAGAGAAGAAAATACATGTCATGGAAAATAATGTTTCCAATAAAGAGCACAATGCCAGTTTGTATAAAAGCCAAACCTTAGCCTACTACTGTTAGTAGCCAGTAGTCAGAAATATGTTGCAGAACTATTCTTTATGAAGCTGCGGATGACGAATTATTTTAAAATGTCGTATAAACACAAAACGGTATTTTGTTCAGAGACGCGTTTGCACTGATGTTCTTCATGTTTCACTGTTGCAGTCATTACATTTGGGTAATCTGCTGGCAGGTTGCCCTCAGTTGGCCTGAATAACAAAGTCTTGGGTCCTGCGTCGGTTGCTGTCTCCTCTTCCATGATGTCAGGTCGTCAGGGGTATAAAACATGCAGCCTACACCATTTTATTCCGTCTTTCTTGCCGTGCAGTGCCCGAAGCAGAAGCAGTTCGCAAGTGCCGGTCGGCCGACTCCTGAAATTTTCGCATTTGAGTTTCAGAACCAAAGTCTTCAAACTAAAGCTAAGTACCCCGTTGGGGAAACTTTTTCTTGCTCCTTACTGATGTCAGTAAAAGTTAATAATTGCATTACTTGGGATTGCAAATACCTCATAAGGATTTTCATTTATACTGTATTCCTTGCCTAGGCCCAGATCATAACATGCCTTGTTGTCGGTTTTGTACTAGATTTAACCAACGCACTATTAAGCATCGGTATATTTTTGCTTCTAAATATTTTGGATCAAGATTTAATTATCCTGAAATGTCTTTGGTTAGCGACTACTGGAGTTCACAAAAAGCACAAAGAAAAAGACAGAGACAGACTGTCGAGGTCCAAAACCAATGACGAAGATTCTCCTAAGCCAGTCGCCGGTTCACCGGTATTCAGCGAGGCTCTTTCGCAGCCCCTGATACCCACTACTTTTGAGTCACAGGCCTCTACCGAGACCCATTCGGAGTCCGGTATGCCGCGAGATTCAGAGTATTGAACCCGCGGATGTCTCTCCCTTGGATGGGTCTGGAGCCGCTGAGCAGGCACCAGCTTCTGAGGGTGTTTTCAGGCCTCAACATTTTTATATTAAACTGAAATCAGCCTCAAAAACAAGATCAAAAACTTCTTCTATGTCTAAAAAACTGACGCATGAGCCACGTGCTAAGGCCCCAATGCCTAAAAACAGATGATCAAAGTGGCTGAGGACTTAATTACCTTGATCGGGGGTTCCCAACCCCCCCTCTGCTAAGAGGCCTAGGCAAGGCACTGATTATGAATCTTCAGATCAGGTTTCCATTTCTTTTGATTCCTCTTCTGATCAGGAATTTTCTATTCTACCCTATGAGGATTCTGTTGCAGAAGAATCCATACCATTTGCATCACCTCCTGAGGATTACTCTTTTGGAGAATCTTTGCATACTTTAAGGGAACATTTTTATTGGGAGAGTCAAGGCTTAGGGATTTCCTTCTTCTTCCTCAGCATAGGCCTTTGGCAGTACCTCTTGTATTAGACATTGTTGATGATGTGTTTTCGGAATCAAGCATGGCTCCTGATTCCCTACCTCCAGCTCCTAGTAAGCCAGACAGATATTACAGGGTTCCTGACTCCCACAAATTTCTATTCAAAAATCCTGCTGCTGATCCTGAGACTATTTCACAGGGTCCCAAGGGTGTAAAGGCCTCTACAGCCAAAAATTCTACCCCCTCTGATAGAGATTCCAGGGCGCTGGATAGATGGGGAAAGAAGGTTTATACGTCTGCAACCTTGGCAATTAGGGCCTTAAACTGCCAGTTTCATATGCTTAAATATCAACGGCATGTTATGGGCTTACTGAAACAGAAAATGATGTTGATTTCTGATTGTGTGGAAAATAAAGAATTACAGGAATTATTGCATTCAGCAGAACAGGTTGGAAAGCATACTTTGCAATGCGGTTTTCATTCCTTGGAGGCCTCTCGCAGGGCACAGTTACTGGATCTGTCATTAGAAGGCATGCCTGGCTCAAGGAGTAAAATCTGCCTGATCATGTTAAAGCTAAATTGTTTGATGCCTCCTTACAGCATGATACTCTGGTAATAAGTCAGAAGAGGTTTTAAAGAAAATGGAAGACAAAGCTAAATCTATGCAAACTGTAAAAGATTTCTTGCAAGTGCAGCCACCCAGGTTCAGTAGGCACTGGCCTACTAAAAATTGGTCCTTTCCTGTGTCCAACAGAGCCCCTCAAGGCAAATCCAGGCTCTCAAAAGGCTCCAGATGCCAATCACAGGGTTCTTACAGGTCAAAGCAGTGGGGTGTCTCCACCTCCAAATCTGGAGGAAACAAAGCACAGCCCTACAGTAAGCAGTCTCAATGACTTCCCTCTACCTTCACCAAGCACTTATCTTTTGGCAGCCCCCCTGGGGGGAAAACTAGTACTTCATGCTCAAAATTGGCAGTTAATTACCCAGGACAAGTGGGTATTAAACATAATATCCCAGGGGTACAGATTTAATTTCTATACTTTGCCAATTCCAAACGGTTGGCCAGATCTGCCACAAAATCAATGGGCAGAGGCTCAGAAACAAGTTATATCCCTCATGGATATGGGGGCTATTCAACCAGTACCAGAAAAGGAAAAAGGACAAGGTTTTTATTCAAGACTTTTCCTGTTACCCAGAAAAGGCAATGCCTAGCGTCCAATACTGGACATTGATTTTGAACACGTTCCTGGACATTCCAAAATGCTGACTTTACAACAGCTACTGCCTATGCTGGGAAGGAATGCTTGGTTAGTGACTCTAGACTTAAAAGAGGTATACCTGCATATCCCAATAAGGGAATCATGCAGAAGATACCTCCACTTCAAGGCAGGTTTTTTGCATTACCAATTCTCTGCACTGCCCTTTGGCTTATCTACTGCAACCAGGGTCTTTACAAAGTGCCTGGCACCAGTAATTGCATTCTGCAGAAAAAGAAGCATACAAATTTATCCTTACCTGGATGACTGTCTCATTCAAGCAGAAGACAAGGACACTCTTCTTCAACATCTGGCATTTGTAAAAAGGCTTCTAACATGCCTAGCGTACACAATAAACAAAATGAAATCCCAGATGGTACCCTCTCAAATAATTACATTCCTGGGTGCAAGCTTGAATACAACTGCCCAGATGGCTTGCCTTATGCCAGACAAACAAAGGCAACTGACAACATACTTCAAACAAATGGCAACAAAAACCCAGTTATCTGCAAGACAAATTCTGCAGGCTTTGGGGTTCATGGCATCCTGCATTCTACTAATTCCATATGCGAGACTGCATATGAGGAAACTACAATGGTACCTAAAAAGTTTATGGAGTCAGCATTGTCACAGTTTGGAAACAATGATTCCTCTCATTCCCTGCCTACAACAGGAGTTTCTTTGGTGGGCAGAAACATGTCACCAAAACAAGGGACTGTCATTCACTGTACCCCCTGCCACCCAAACCCTAACTACAGACGCATCAGACTATGCTTGGGGGGGGGGGGGCACCACCTGACAGGGAGATGCATTCAGGGCAAATGGAGCCCAAAACAAATGCATCTGCATATCAACCAGAAAGAGATGCTAGCTGTTCAGAATGCTCTGACAGCCTTCAAGGACTTACTTCATCCAGGACAACTACTGATAAAGACTGACAACACCACGGTTATGTGGTACATAAACAAGCAGGGGGGTACACATTCCTACCGCCTTTGTAGACTAGCCATGGCATTATGGAACACAGCTTTGACTTACCAAATACATCTTCAAGTGCAATTCCCGCCAGGAAAACAAAATACTCTGGCAGACGACCTAAGCAGAAATCTTATGGACCCGCACGAATGGAAACTGGATCCACAAATCTTCAGCATGTTAACACAGAAATGGGGGAGCCCAGACATAGATTTATTTGTTTCTCCCCAAAATTATCAGCTGGACAAATTCTGCACAAGAACTTATCACAGAAAAGCATGGAAAGTGGATGCCCTATCCCTCAGTTGGAAAAACCTGTCAGTCTATGCCTTTCCCCCTCTGCCTTTTCTGTCCAGGGTCTTACTAAAGGTCAGACAGGAAAAAACAAAAATGATCCTAGTTGTTCTGGACTGGCCTCGCCAGCACTGGTACCCAATTCTAAGGAATATGTCTCAACTTCCTCCTTCATACTTGACTCAAATACCTCATCTACTGTCTCCGCAGAACAATCAAATTCTGGACACTCGGCTCCAAACTCTGAACCTTGCAGCATGGCTGATCTTTTAATTATTCAAACAACACGTCTCAGTAAATCTGTGATGGATGTCATTTTAGAAGCCAGAAGGCTTAGTACTAGAAAATCTTATGCTGATAAATGGAAGAGATTCTGTGCTTGAAACCAAGCACAAGGAACGGACAAAGCAAAGCCCAATATTCCTCAGATTTTACAATATTTGACTGAGATGCTTGACAAGGGCCTATCTTTTTCTTCAATAAAAATACATGTCTGTGCCATCTTGGCTCATTACAACATAGAGCCTCCCGTCTTTTCTCATCCTCTGCTTAAACAGTATCTTAGAGGGGCCAAAAATTTAAGGCCTCCCAGAAGATCACCAACTCCTGCATGGGACCTCAACTTTGCACTGGGAAAACTCACCCTGCCTCCTTTTGAACCAGCAGCTACTTTGGATATAAAATTTCTATCTTTGAAAACAGCTTTCCTCTTGGCAGTCACTTCAGCAAGAAGGGTTTCAGGACTACAGGCTCTCATGGCTGTGGAGCCTTTTATTACATTTTACCCGGACAGGGTGTCTCTCAGGACCAATCCTTCTTTTTATGCCTAAGGTGGTATCCAGTGTGGCCCTTAACCAGACAATTCACCTGCTAACATTTTACCCAAATCCAAAGAACAAGGGGGAGCGGATTCTGCATTCATTGGATGTACACAGACAACTAAGATTCTACTTAAACAGGACTAAATCTCTAAGGAAGTCTGAGCAACTACTGGTAGCATTTGCTGCAGGGTCAGAGGGGAAGGCTATATCAAAGCAGACTATTTCTAAGTGGATAAGCCACTGCATTCGTTTCTGCTACTTGCACCATGGTAAACCTGTGCCCAAGGGGATCAGGTCACATTCCACCAGGGCTGCATCTACCTCAGCAGCTTTTCTCAGAGGGGTTCCAACCAAAGACATTCTAGAGACTGCTACTTGGAGCTCTGTTCATACCTTCACAAAGCATTATCATTTGCCTCTGTTCTCCAAATCCAGGGCAGGTTTTGCCACTGCAGTTCTGCAGGGCCTTATAGCCGCTCCTAATGCTATTTAGTTCCATCTTCCCATCCATAGCTTTGGGATTCTACCCAAATATAATGACTGCAACAGTGAAACACAAAGAACATAGTACAGTTGTGTACACTTATGTAGATGTTCGAGTGTATTCACTGTTGCAGTCCGGGTTACCCACCCGCCATCCCCCTTTTCTATAACTTTTCTTTCCTTCACTATATACTAAAGCCTTTGTGGTGTATTTGCTTTTAGATGAAGGTAAAGTTTATGTTGCTAAAAGTGCATTTACATATATTTCTGTTTATATATAGCAAGCTCCTCGTGGTGCCCTGCAGAGTCCTACAAGCGGCCGAGAGACAAAAGAGAGACTTTGGACTTGATTAAGTATTGTTTTTGCTTGTTGTTTCCCTGAAACGCTAATCCCGCCTAAAACGCGGCTTTTCAGTGCTTCTGTGGATCCCTAGTGATATCTGCATTGCTTACTGTACTTATTTCTTTGTTGCACTTGAAAAAAGTTACTGTTTGTCATTTTTGCATTTAAGTTACCTGTAACACAGTCGCAGGCTACACACTCAAGTGCGCTAACCTCCTCTGTGTATTGGAGTAATTTAAGCTGTGCATTTCTGTTTCTAAAAAAAAAAAAAAAAAACACAAAAAAAACTCCTTGTTTTCCTGCCTTTTTGACCTAGTCTAGTCCAGTTTTCAGGCCTTGCTGAATTCAGGACTGTGGTAAAGGTTCCTGTGTTGCCCATATCATACTTGGATAATTAGGTGACTTCCTTGTTCACTGTGAGAGAGGGAACTCTGAGCAGCCTATCTGTCCCTGTAGGAGTGGTCCCGCCCAGCAACTTGTAGCTCATTGGCCATTTTGGGCTAATTTCTATCCTTTTGATCTCCCTGGTATAAAAACCGCTTAGCGCAGGCTTGCGCACCGCACAGCTCTGTTTAGCTGCGGTTAAACTATTCCAGGCTCCACGAAGTCTGCTCTTCAGTTTTTCCCTTGAAACTATGAGCGTAAACTTGATACACTTCAACTCAGCACTAGAAATAAGGCACTTTAAGACCGGTACTTACTAAAACTAGCACTAGCTTACAGCTGGCACTTCAGCCCTGTACTCAGGAAGTATAAGGCTCTTTACTCATCCAGTCAGCAATACAGTCCAAACCATCTATTCAGGCATGTTCAAGGGCCAGCTTCAGGTGTACTCTCCAGTCCAGCTGGTGAATCTGGGCATCCTGAGGCAATGTTACAGTTGCCTCATGTACACAGACAACTCCCTCCTCCTCCCAACCAACGCAAACATATGTGAGAGATGCAGCTACACAGCCAAGCTGGAGGCTAAGCTCTCTCAACCCATGACTGGATCATCCATTCACAACGAGAAGGACAACACTAGCACCACATTACCAGACTCACATAGACCAGCCATAGCTACACTAGCAAACATCTCTCAGAATCATGCAAAAACATACTTGGAGGCTCTAAATAAGAACCTGCCTAAACAATAGAGACCTCCTAAGCATTACCCAAGCAACCCCCACCCCACAACAGAAATCAGGTAACACATACTTCACAATGTCAGTGTGCCAAGCAAAAACAGCCCCTAAGGCTAAATAACACACCTAACACACTAGTAATCATTGATTCTATCATCAGGCACACAGGCGTCTCACTCACTAGACTGAACAAGGAGAAGGTTACCGTAAGCTGCCTGTCGGGTGCCAGAATCCGCCACATAACACATGCACTCGGGTCACTCCACAACAAGTACAGATATGACTCTGTCATTGTACATGTTGCATAAATGACCCAAGACGTACCTCCCTGGACTGCATGAAAAGAGACATTGAGGAGCTCTCTGACCATGTAGCCCAGGCTCGTATGACTTTGACTCTGAGTAGCACCCTGCCCTCACCCAAAATGATGCCAGCATATGAAGAAAAAATGATCAGTTTCAACAATTGGTTAAACTACTGTTGTCATTCAAAGGGGATCCAGTATTTGTCAGCCGGGGACGACATGCTTGACAAGCCATGTTGCTTCGCCAGAGACAGCTTGCACCTGTCGCCCCTGGGCTTTCAAATACTGGCTAAGACTCTTGCCGCCCCAATACTACCTTTTTAGACAAGGCTCAAAAGACAAACCCGCCTCCATAAACAACAATAATAAACAAAAACTGAGGGTAATGCTGCTCAACGCCAGAAGTCTAAACCTCAAAATGCACGCACTCGAGGCTCTCATAGTATGGAAGAAATCGACATATGTGCAGTGACAGAAACCTGGTTCAAGGCTCCAGAGAGCACCCCAGCACTACCAGGCTATAACTCCTACCATACCTTTAGGTCCCAAAACCAGGACCAGAACACAAAAGGAGGGGGTGTGTCCATATTCATCAAGAACACCCACACCTCCAGGCTAGTAGCACAGCACACGGAATCTGAGATCATCCAAGCGCAATTGACAGCGGGTAAATTGACTGTTCAATTTATAGCTTGCTACAGATCTCCCACCTTGTCTCAGGACCCTCACGCAGCATTCCTGAGAACATTAGAAAGCATGAAGATTCTACCCAACACCGTGCTACTGGGTGACTTCAACTATCCAAACATTGACTGGGAAAACTACTCAAGCTCAAACGCCCTAGCCCAACGCTTCCTTGAGTTTATAAACTCAAACACCCTGGAACAGCTGGACACCACTCCCACAAGAGGTGACAACATACTGGGCCTGGTCATCACCAACATGGGGAACCTATGTTCCACACCTGAGGTAAACTCGTCATTGGTAAGATCAGATCACAAACTAATCACACTGGACGTCCACATCCCGACCCCACCCACAGCCAAGGAAATCAAGGTAAAAAACTTCTCTAAAGCCAACTTCACACTCCTCAAGACCGAGGTGGGAAGTTTCAAAGTTCCCAATCAAGTGGAAAATGATGACCCATCAGTAGAATCCTTTACAAGTGCATTCTATGAACACCTTCAAGAATGCATGGACCGAGCCATCCCAAGTAAAACCAAGACCAACTCCTCAAAAAGAGGAAGCCAGTCTGGTGGACCGTGGCCATAAATAAACTTTACAACAGAAGGAGGAAACTCCTGCAAGATAGAATAAAATCCCAAAATAAGAAGGCATCTCTGATTAACATCAGTACAAAACTGCGCTCCCTCATTAAATCATCCAAGGCCAACTTTGAAAGAAAAATAGCAAACGACTCTAAGGATAACCACAAAGCCTTCTTTAACTATGTCAAGAGTCTAGGGGCAAACTCTCAGATATGCTCCGAGCTAATGCATAATGGCCATA